>NW_026898397.1:0-50974 GCF_033153095.1 Gastrolobium bilobum
AAAGGTTGATTAACATCACATGGAAAGGAATTCATCATATGATCAATTTTTATATGGGTTATCATGGAGGAAAGTTGTTTTCTGACTACTTGTTGTTTTTATTAATTCCTAATCCATATTTACTTTGTGTCAATTTGCTCAAAATCAATTTTCTGGTGACAAATTATTCATGATTTTTACAAACTTTTATTTGATTCAAATTAGTTTTCTATGGTATTTTGGTGTTTGAACACAATTCCTCGTGGGAACGATCTTTACTCATCATTTTATTACTTGTACGACTAGTGCACTTGCTAAACGTCCAACATTATCTTAATTGTTATTAATTGCTACAATTGGTCAATCAATTGATGTTTCTGCTTTATTTTAGCAATACTTTTATTATATTTTTGTGTAGAAATAGCAATCAAATCCTAATAATATTACAATGTGAAAACTAGTTCCATCACCTCTCTTTGCAAACTTTATTTCCACAAGTGTCTTCACATCCACTGCCCAGAATCAAACCATAATTCTTCGAACATCTGTCTCAGCCCCACTTGAATATATAATTTCTGTCATAATATTGGAATCTGCACCAAAATAAAAAATGGCTTCTCCGTTGTTAATACCAGTGTGCATTTCCAAATAACAAACAAATCCACTGCCCATGTATTCCTCTATTTCAGTAATCCTTTCCTTGGAGTAAGCTAATATACTTATTTGGCATCTCTCGAAAAATGAACAAATCAAAATTCAAATTTTCCTTAATTCGATCATGATTAATTTGGTCTCATGAGAGCTGGAAGCTGCCCAATTGGTCCCAACTGTGTCTTCCATTCGCTGCCAAAAATGGAACAATGATGCCTTTTTCCATTCCTGTGAAAACTCTGGGTTTTTTTTTGTATTGCAAAAGTATATGTTTTGCTGTATTTTTCCAATTGCTGTATTTTTTTGTTCAACATTATTTTGAATGCTTTCTCAAATACTCTTCCTAATCTGTAGTGCACTGGAGTAGATGTCATGGCATTATTGTTAATGAAGTCTGACACATTTGTATGTTCTTTTGATTGCAGAGGTTGTACCTAGAAAAATTCTTCAATTGATGAAGGCTGAGAAGCATCTTACTAGGGCGCATGTGGCCAGCCATCTGCAGGTATTTTTTTCTTTTCCTTTCTGCTTTAATTTCATAAAACCATAGTTTTTCATTTATAGAACTTTATTTGTTTTTTTAATTGCTGCAGAAATAAAGACTTCGACTGAAAAGAATCAGGTCTAAGGCAACCCAGCAAGTCAGTCCTTTTAAATATCCTCTTCATCTGGTGAGATGATTAGTCCTAGGCAAACAAGTAATATTGTGCCATTTCAGGGGTTGGCTGACCAAAGCCAGGATGGCAGTTATGCTTCACATCTTACCAATTTAAGCTCAATAGGCTCAATCTTAAATGAAGACTTGGACTTGGACTTTGATTCTGACTTTGATCTTTATGATCCTACACAAATGATTGACTCGGATTATTACACAAATGATTGACTCGGATTATTTGTTGTCTATGTAGTTGATAACACCAATTATTTGTTGTCTATGTAGTTGTAAATGGGATTCAAATTTAATTCTTTGGCTTCCCAGATTTGTTCTCTACTGAGATTGACCTCCATTCATTTGTATTTTCTTTGAGTTTGTATAACCAACAAGTCACGTAACCATGCATTCTTTCTATTTTTATACTTTTATTTTCACTATTGTTCTTGTTTGGTTAATAATTAGTCTGATCAACATCGACATTTTTTGTGAATGATTGAACAAGATTATTTGTAAAGACTGATGAGTCTAATGTGGATGGAAAATTTAGCTTTCTAAAATTTTTGTGAATGATACCGAAGTGTCAATTACTAGTATAAATGTCCATAGATTATTCAATATGTTAATGTTTTTGCAAATATCAGAGTGCGGAATGGAAACACATAACCATACTTATTCCATATAAAATTAAAAGCGTTAAAACGTCAATACAAAATAAATAACACTAAACATTATTTAATGTAATCCCAAAAAGATTAACTAATCATAAATAAAAACATAATTTATGCCGCATCATAAGCCCAGTCATAATGTGGTTGTGGTTCCTCTAGCCATTGTGTACTTAGTGCTTCATCGAAATCATAATGTGGAAAAGCTTCTATTAATAATTTCATAGCCTCAGTCCATAGGCCTCTATCTGTTAGATCCTTTAGTTTCTCTTCCCAGGTAGGTGGAGTTTCTTCTTCTTTACGTACCAGTCTCTTACCCTTTCTTTCCCACATAACTTTCTTATTACTTTCTTTCATCTTTTCCTGAAATGGGTGGTCAAGGGGGGTGAGATTTTGGGGAAAATCTCAGTAAGGTTCACAGCTGGAGCATTCTCCAACTATGACGCTTACTCCTGCAACAGTTTATAATAACAATACAAAATGGAACATTTATCATCATCATATAAAAATATCATGCCATCATCATCATCATCATATTCCTGCCGGCTTTTACGGACTTACGGAGATACCCAGAGTCCTCGTCAGGTTGCAACTGGAGTATCAGTGCACAGGCCAACATTTAATAGCATGGTTTTAAGTTTCAAAAATATCATAATCACATAATGTAAAGCACTATAAACATATTGCAGTCATACCATAACTTATCATAGTTTCATAATGGTGGCATACATAGAGAGATTACTTCAACAACTGTAAACACTTACAGTGCTTGTCGTTCTTTACTTGTATACTTTCAACTTTTGATCTCTTTACTTGCCTGTTTGCTCCCTTGACTCCCTAACATCATCATATCATCTTTTAGTAACTTATATAACATTCAACATTTGTGTTTTATCCATGTATAGGTCTCGGCTTTGCAGGTTTAATTACCTAGAGGAGTTGTTTTACTTACTTACCCACTTGTGTAGGTTTTAGGACATTATTAGGTCATCATAACACTTAATAGAATTATTAAAGATTTCATTCTAGGCATGTATAGGTTCGGCCACCATAGATAAACATCTAGGAATATAATTTTTAAAACATGCTTTCAATTATATTATTAACTTAACATGGTTAGATCCTTTCAACATTAATCAAATAAAACCTCTTTTAGCTACATACCATTCGGCCTTATTGCCCTAAAATACCTAAGGGATTACTTCTAAAACATGCTTCTAACATTATTGATAATTTATCATATTTAAATCCTAGAGCATCATTCAAAACATCATCTTATATATTCGGCCAACTAAGGTTATGATCATGCAAAATTGATTTAGAACCTAGGCTACTAAACATGCTAATCTAACATCATCATTTCATCATCTTTCATATCATTTAAGCATCTCTTCATGCTTATAATTATCATACATGGTTCGGCCTTCTAGGGATCATATACTTAGGATATCACTTTCATGCTTTTACATGTCATTCCTAACCAAGAAGGTTCATAGGCTTACCTTTGATGATGATCAACGACTTAAGGAAACACTTCTTGACCTTTGACTACTTTGAATCTTCTTGAATGAACTTCCTTCCTCCTTGAACATACAAGGCCGCAAGCTTAAAGAGAGGAGAAGAGGGATTTTCTTGCTTAGAGATGAAGGGTTCTTTGGTGGAATTATTAGGAAGAAGGACTAAGATCCAGGCTTGTATTTGATCTTGGAACAATTAGGTATTTCTCACTAACACACTCACCATTTCGAAGCATTCATGGACTTCACAAAATGAACTAAACTCTTTGTTCTTTCCTTTGGTAGTGCCGCGGCTATAGAGGGAAAAAGGAGAGACTAAAGCTTGTTCAAATAGGCAACCTAGAAGCCTTGCCATTACTTGATTGCTGGTAGGTTTCGATCACATTAAATGAGAGTAAGGTGGTGATTTGTTGTCATAGGTTAGATTGCTTAATTTAGGGACAAGAACATGATGTCAATTTCCTTGATTAAGGAAATTTAGTGATTGCTTGATTTAAGGAATTGATGATGTGTGACTAATCGTCATTAAAAGTTGCTCCCTTGATTTAAGGGATTGATGAGGTGTGACTAATCGTCATAAAGGTTGCTTCCTTGATTTAAGAAACAGAATTATTTGATTGATTGACATATTGTCATCAATTTGCTTGATTTAGGGAAAGTGATTGACTACTGATCATCATAATCCTAACTTCCTTTGTTGGGTTATACTTTGATCCATGAATTCATTGGATCCCTAATGCTTATGTCTTTGGTCCATTGGACCCATACTTCTAATTTACTTAATCATAAACTATTTCATCTGAAATGTCTCGTTTATTAATTATCATAATTCTTCATTAATCATGATACAATATTTAGGGTTGTTATAATATATATATGAAAGGTGGAGAAAATTCTAGATATTTGTGCTCGCTTATAGATCTAGATTACTGAATAACTGTTGTTTTAAATCCATGATCTGTTTGGTGGAAAGAGAGAAAATTTATTTATTTTATCATAAGCATTTCTTCAAAATTATAAGGTTGTCTATTTATTTTTTTAGTCCTCTTTTTTAAATTTTAAAGGGAAAATATTTAGTTAAAAAAAAAGGGAAAATATTTTTTATTTTAAAGGACATGATTTTATATTATTCTAAATAAAATTATATCGTTTTAATATATATTTAATGATTTTTAATATTTTCTTTCCTCTGTATAATTAGAAGCAGAGAGACCTAAAATAAAAGTCATCTAATTTAAAATGACAATTAATTGTTTACAAAAAAAAATGACAATTAATTTTTCCAATTTAAAATGTGTAAATTTTATAAAAGGGTATGAGACACCGTGTAGGTGTGCATTTAAAACTCATCAATACTTGTATTTTAGGAAAAAAAGGAAAAGAAGAAAGTTCACTTCAATTATGCATGTGTACGAGGTTAGCTGTGTATACTATGTAGGCTATTTGACCATTTTTGGGCTTTATCATGTGTATTTTCAGAGATGATCTTCAAGGTAAAGTGGCTGAGATTGAAAGTGTAAATTATCTCGAATCCAGTACTTGATTCTTGAAAGGTAAAAATGATTGAAATTATTAGGTGTGGTGGGACTTATGCTATCCGCTAGGGGTGATAATAAGGCCAAGGGCCTATCAGGGGCCTTAGGCCCGACCCGTTTCGGCTCGGCTCGTTTTTTTTTATTATTAAGCCCAGACTTATACTCATGCAAAAGCTTTTTTATTTAAAAGGCCTCAGGCTTTCATAGCCAAGCCCGGCCTTGAAGCCTTGGAGGCTGGCCCGTATACATTAAATTTATTTATTTTTTATATTTTTATATTAATCATTTCAACATCCTTTTCTCAGTTTTCTGTCTCTGCTCTATCTCTTCTCCCCGATCTAAGTCATGTTCATCATCTATTTTTATAAGCCATGCGGATTCCACGGCTTATAATGATGCTTATGGCGGCGACCGTGGAAGAAAAATTAATGTAAAATGTGGAAGAAAATTTATTGGTGGGGTTCAAATCTAGTGTAAAAAATCTAGAATATTAAGAAATGTGGAAGAAAATTTAATGTAAAAAATCTAGAATGTGGAAGAAAATTAAGGAAAAGCAACGTAAAATAAAGTAAAGGTGATGTTGTTATTTTGATTTTTTAATATTAATGTTTTTTTATTATAAAAGAAACAACTATTATTTTCTTACAAAAAAATACATATCAGTGCATGATTAATGGGCTGAATACGGCTACAAATTGGAATGTAAGGTTTTTATTTTTAATAAATAAACAGGCCACAGGCTTGAGACAGGCTTTTTTTTTTGTAAACGAACCAGGCCACAGGCTAATATTATATTCGTAACAGGTAACAGGCTAAGGCCAGTCTGACACGTTTAAATACAGGCTTGGCCCGTTAAGATCAAAGCTCGGCTCGGCTCGGCCCGTTAACACCCCTACTCTCTGCCACATGATCTTTCTCATTTTTGGTGTTTATTTTTCAAACGTCCTTTTATTTTTCCATTTGGATGGTTTATATTTCTATCTAAGTTTTGAATTTCGATGATGCAGATTCTGCAAAGGACAGAGATATTTTCTGAATTCACTGTCCCCATCCTTTACTTTCACCTCAACTTCATCAAGCACTTTCATAACTCATAGCTATATGTTGAATTGCGAATTGGGTCAACCACATTCCGCTATGGTGGGATGATAGAAAATAATGACAAAGGAAAGAAGCTAGACGAAAATTGCTAATGAAATCAACAGCTAAATAAAATAAAGGCAATAATGGTGAATCTCATACCATTGAAAAGAAGCCTAAAGCTATTTTGTTGGTTATTACTCTAAAGTAGCAAATGCATAATTAATGTAACGAATTTATGTTAAAGTGAGGAATAACAAAGTGGCAATAGTTTTCCTAGTTTCTCATGTTGCAGAAGAAATTATTCCTCTTCTGCATACCCATTAAATATACGGGACTCATTATATTAAAGAAAAAAGATGGATGAGACATTTTTATGAGTCTGTAATAGGGGAATAGTTTCTCCGGAGAAATCAATTTCCATTCAATTATATGACAACATGGTTTATTTTATCTCATTGATTGCTTGTCTTGGAGGATTACGTAAAGATTTTTTGTTCTTTCCATTATAGTTGATTATATAGTGTAGAAGTTGGGAGCGGTAGATGGATCAGGGATGGAAATTTCAGATAAGGTTTTGGTGATGCCTGTTTGCTACTGTCACAATTTTAATTAATGACAAATGATTGACTTATATGAAATTTTGGCTCGTGGACAGGCCCTATCTCGTGGGATTATATAAGTTTTTGGCTCATGCAGGCTTTTTTATTTGTAGGATTTTTTGCCTTAACTCGTGCGAGCTAGGGCCTAACAGGAAGAGATAGCCTGTTTTGATGACTCTACTTTATATGTAAATTTAGGGGTGACAATATGGGTTGAGCACGACGGCAGTGGCGGAGCCAGCATGACATGTTAGCAAGTGCCAAAAAATTCAGCTAGTGCCCAAATAGCTACGGTTCTTTGGCTACGACCAAAACGTGGCTAATTTTCAAAAAATTTGAACAGAATTTGCTACTTTTCAAATGTAGCTAAATGAACGTGGCTAAATAAGCCAGTGCCAAGGCAACTGTAGGCCACAACGTGGCTCCGCCACTGCCCGGCGGGTCAACCCGCCAAAACGGGACAAGTTGGGTTGAGATTTTCAACCCACCAACCCACTTCAACCCGCCCCGCCTAGAAGTGGGTCAAAACGGGTTGACCCGTCGGGTTATATATATATATATATATTTTACAATTAAGTAGTATTTCATTTGTCATTGCATTTTTGTGATATCCAATTTTTTTTTTACATTAGTACTTAGAAAAAATAAAGAATAACAATTTTATTTATGACAAATGTTATCTTTATATGGAGACGAATGAGTTCCTAAAGAATGTTTTGACAAATATTAGTATACATTTAAGATTGAGATTGAGAAAAATTAAAAGAAGTGTGAAATAAAATAAAATAATATTAGAAAAATTAATAAAATATAATTTTATTTTTAAATTTTAATTATTTATTTTTTTAATTGACGGGTTGGTGGGTTGACCCGCCAACCCACCATAAAACGGGGTGAGTTCATTTTTCCCACCCATATTTAATGGCGGGTTAACCCGCCCTGTCCCGTTTTTGGCGGGTTGGTGGCGGGGCGGGGCGGGCCAACCAACGTTAAAAGCATGTTTATAGTACTCACATTTAATCAACAACGAAAAACCATTGTTAAAAGTAGGGGGGTGTAAATAAGTTGGATAGAGATAGGCTTTAGCTTAAATAGGTCAGACACATGTAAAAAACTTTAGGCATGGCCAGATTCTTTAGCTTGTGCACGCCCAAATTATAAATTTAGCATGGCGTATATTTAAAAAACAAAAGTCTTGACATAGACTTGTTAGCCTGTTTAAGCCTACAAGACGTTCAATAATTAAAGAAAATAATTAAAATAATATAATTTTATTATTCAAAACCATTAAAATAATAATTTAGTTATTTAATTTAAAATAAATAATATAAAATAGGTCGGCCTATAAGTTTATAGGCCCTCTATGTAAAAGAAAGTCTATGAGATACTTTCTAAATAATTTTTTTAAGATCCGAAACTGTTCTATAATTTAATTCTTTCATTGCGTAGTTAATAATAATAATTTATTCCCCCTTCCTCTCCTTCTACGGTAGTATAGTATAGGATATAGAATCAGATATATTAATTAGCATTTTAATTAACATTTATTTATTTAGAATTAAGAAATCCCTCCCTCCTCGGTGTATGTAAGTGACAAAACAAAGATGGATTGGATATTTGGATTGGATTGGGCCCAAAACAAAACAAAACAAAGATGATGCTGCTGAAAATAACACCCGACACAAGTCCATTCATTGCATTGCTTTTACTCAGTGTAGTGTAGTGTCTGATTGTCAAGTCAAGTGTGGCCCTCTCCAATGCAAATCAATGTAATGTGCTTTGGACACTTGACCACGCGCGCGCTTTTTAGCAGGTAATCTATAATAATTTGATTTCAGCGCAAATATTATAATTTAAAGTTTTATTATAATTAATTAAAGATGGATTGGATTGGGCCAAAACAAAACTGATCAAAATAACCAACCATTGCTCTTAGTCTTTCTCACCTCTCAATGCATAAACCGAAACATGCAGATGCAGTCTCATCTCAGATCACAAATTTACAATTTACAATTTTCAAAGATTTTTCATCTAAAATTGGGCGGGATTTAATTTAATAACACTCACTCATTCTTCTCTTTCTTCTCTCTCTCTCTCTCTTCTCCACCAAAGAAAAACCCTAAGCCTAGCCCCCTTCTCTTCTCTTCTCTTTTCTTCAATCAAGCTCAGCTCAACTCACAATAACAATACTGTTGAAGATCTTGTTCAACAAGATAAGCTACCAACTACAAGCAGCTCCTCAACTCACAGGAAAGGAACTTCCTTTCGCCTCTGCTTTTATTTCATTTCATTTCATTTCGTTGGTTCTACCATTTATTTTAAGTGTGTTATTGCGTTTTTTTTCTTTTTTCTTTTTGTTTCAGCGACCATAAAACATGTATTTTTATTTGTATTTGTAGCTCAGCTTAAAAAAGACACTGAACAGAGGCATTTCTCCTCTTGATGGCACCCGACTCTGAGCCTCTTGAGTTGAGATTCTTCTCAAAAATCTTCCTTTACTTGCTGCTGAGGATAAGGTAACTTCTGATACCATACCATACCATACCTTTATTTTTTCTTAAATCCTCATTATTAATACTGTACGTCATGTATTTGTTTGTGCTCTATAGTCTATGGTTTATTCATTGTATCTGTATTGTTACTTTTGTTTGTAGTGATAAGTTTTTTATAACTGAATGAATCTTAGAAGCTTAGTTTCAGTTCACTCAGTATTATTACTTTGCCTCTGCTTTTAAAAAGTATATAAGAAGAGCTTAATAGTTGTTTAAGTTTAGTGTGTGATTAATTTAAAGAGGAGAAAATAAATAAAAAAATGGATTTGAAAAATTTCTTAATAAGATTGAAGTTTAATTGCGCTGTTTGTTTTACTTTATTTAGGGAATAGGAGAGATGCTAGACTACTGTTCTGTTGATCGAAGATCAGAGTCAGATCCTCAGAGCACCTAATGTTGTAATTTGACAATAGAGCTTTATTGGTTATTAATTGCGCACTTCTTCTTCTTTTTGCTTCCTTTCTTCTCTCCTGAGCTCCTACCTTTCTCTCTCTCTCTCTCTACGTGTCTCTCTCTTTCACTTTCTCAAAATCTTGGCTTCTTAGGGAATTTTGAAGCTTTTTTTTCTCCAAAAAATGATGGTGTTATTATATTAAAACTATCTAGCTGTGCTGTGTAGCACTGTATCATTCATTCACCTATTGTGTAGTCTATAATCCTTGTATCTTTTCCCCCAAAGAGAGTCCTTGCTACTGATATCGATGTATTCTCTTGTTTACTCGTACATATATGTTTTCATTGTTTAATTTTAATTTTCACTGGCATCTAGCTTAAACGTAAAAAATGTAATTTAATTGGGCGGGATTTAATTTAATTACACTCACTCATTCCTCTCTTTCTTCTCCCTCTCTCTCTTCTCCACCAAAGAAAAACCCTAAGCCCCCTCTTCTCTTCTCTTCTCACCCTTCAATCAAATCCCAAAAATGGTTCGTTACCTTTTCTTTTCGTTATCTTCTCTTCCTTCTAAACAAACGATTCGTTGAATCTGACTTGAATGAATGTTCTTCTTCAAGTTTTTTTTCTTTCTTTCAATCAAATCACAAAAACGGTGGTTACCTTTGGCCGATGCTCAGCTCAACTCACAATAACAATACTGTTGAAGATCTTGTTCAACAAGATAAGCTACCAACTACAAGCAGCAGCTCAACTCACAGGAAAGGAACTTTCTTTCGCCTCTGCTTTCATTTCATTTCATTGGTTCTTCCATTTATTTTAAGTGTGTTATTGCGTTTTTTTTTTTTTTTTTTTTTGTTTCAGCGACCATAAAACATGTATTTCTTTTTGTATTTTTAGCTCAGCTCAAAAAAGACACTGAACAGAGGCATTTCTGAGCTAGTCCTCTTGATGGCCCCCGACACTGAGCCTCTTGAGTTGAGATTCTTCTCAATAATCTTCCTTTACTTGCTGCTGAATGCTGAGGATAAGGTAACTTCCCCTCCATACCATGCCATACCTTTATTTTTTCTTAAATCCTCATTATTAATACTATACGTGTCATGTATGTATATTTGTTTGTGCTCTATGATGGTTCATTCATTGTATCTGTCTGTATTATTACTTTTGTTTGTAGTGTTAAGTTTCTTATATATAACTGAATGAATCTTAGAAGCTCTGTTTCGGTTCACTCAGTATGATTACTTTTTGCCTCTGCTTTTAAAAACATGCATGTATATAAGAGGAGGTTAATTAATAGTTGTTTAAGTTTAGTGTGTGATTAATTTAAAGAGAAGAAAATAAATAAATAAATGAATTTGAACAATTTCTTAATAAGATTGAAGTTTAATTGCGCTGTTTGTGTTACTTTATTTGGGGAATAGGAGAGATGCTAGACTACTGTTCTGTTGATCAGATATCAGAGTCAGAGTCAGATCCTCAGAGCACCTAATTTGTGATTTGACAAGAGAGCTTTATTTGGTTCCTTGCATCTCTCCTGAGCTTTTCCACTTCCTACCTTTCTATACGTGTCTCTCTCTTTCACCTTTCTCAAAAACTTGGCTTCTTATGGAATTTTGAATCTTTTTTCTTTCCAAAAATGATAGTGTGATATTATCAAATTATTAATAAAGATTGAAGATGAAGAATATTATTATTATTTTTTTTAAATTCTAAACATATTAAATAGTATATCATTTTTTTTTTAATTTTAAACAATTGTAGTTAAAATCCCTGCTGCTATGACTCCATTGATTATTATATTAAAACTATCTAGCTGTGCTGTGTAGCCCTGTATCATTCATTCACCTATTCTGTAGTTTATAATCTCTGGTGTCATGCATAGTCTTTCGCTTTTTCCCTACAGAGAGAGTCCCTTGCTCCTGATATCGATGTATTCTCTTGTTTATAAGGATGGTAGTATGAGATTAAAGTTTATTTGGGGAATAGGAGAGAGATACTACTGTTCTGTTGATAAGAGATTAGAGCCATTAATTGCTTTTGTCAGTCCTCATTTCACCTAATGTGAAAGTTGTGATTTGACAAGAGAGCTTGCTTTTATTTTTTTGCGTCCACTCTTCTCTCTTGAGCTTTTCCGCTTCTTACCTTTCTATCTCTACGTGTCTCTCTCTTTCACCTTTCTCAAAAACTTATTGCTGCGATCTGTCCATTCTCTCTCACTTTACATTATCTTTGGACTCTCATCTCACTTCCATAGATCCATTGTCTTCAGTTCACCGAAACCGCCACCACCTACCCCATTATATTACAGATCAGAACCACTCTCTTCTTTGCATGTGCACCCAACAAACAACTAGTGTTTTTTTACATGATAATGATGAGGCATTTCAAAATAGTGTTTATGTTATTGTTTTCTCAAAACATTTCCAGAGAAAATAGTAAACACTATTTTCTCTGGAAATGTTTTAAGAAGGTAATAATGGAGCGGAGCAGAACCAAATATATCAAGGTCCTGCCAGTGTTCTGTGGTGTAGATCCCTCAGAAGTATTTCATAAAACAACTGAAGTAGTCACCTCTCTGGTAAGTAAGTACCTCTTCTTTATTCTGTATTATGTTGTGATTGTGGGGACACAACCAATAGAACGCTAAGATTGTCTTCTCTCAATCTTCTTTGCATTTCTGTTTTTTTGGGGGGGGTAAATAATGTTCATTGCATTTTAATCCTCGTTTAAGCATCTGTTGAATTTTTTCTAAATGGTGGTATCAATAACCAAAGTTTCTTTAAAGTCATCTAGATTAAGGTCTTTGTAAACGCTTCTTCTCAAGCTTTCTTCTGTTACTCTTGTTTAAAAGATGTTAGCATTTAGTAAAGCCATTTTTTTAATAAATATTATTATGATTATATTTATTTTAGTGTGAATCGCGGGTTTTTTTATTAAATTAATCAAAGTAATTAGTCAAACTATAATGAATTATATATATATATATATATATATATATATATATTGTGATGAATTTTTTCTCAACCCAATCATGTCTCATATTTTTAATAATTAAAATGAATTTTATTTCCTTAAAATTAGAATATATATTTCTCAGCTGTCCATCCACACATATATTTTTTAATATGTATATAAATTATCTAATATAAATTAGTAAATATAATAAATTTTAAGAGTAGCTAAATTAGAACTTCAGAGGGACGGAAATAACTTACGAGTTAAGAGTTAAGAGAATACAACTGTCATCATAGTTTTGCCGCCAAAAAATATAAATTAAAAATTTTCTTTCTCTCTTTTCACTCTTCTTAAGGTTTTCTTAGGGTTTCTTTCTATGTTTTCTTAAGGTTTTCTTAGGGTTTCTTTCTCTGTTTTCACTCCTTCTTAAAGTTTTCTTGGTTTCTTTGGGTTTCCTAGTTTATTTCTCTTGTTCTTTCTTGTTTCTTTCTCTTGTTCTTGGATTTTTTTATCAAGACAATGGAATTGGTGAATATGGGAGATGGGATGCAAGTAGATGATGACCCAACCAGCCTGTATTGTTTGGCAACACTCCTACAAAGGTGTCAATACCTAGGTATGTTACTTCTGCCCTTTCTTTTCTTCTCTTTTCTTTTCTTTTTTTCTTGAAAATGTTTGATTATGTGCTGATATTTCTTGCTTGAAAAGATTGAGTATGTGGGTTTCTTGCTGATATTTCTTGTTGATATTCGACTGTGTTCTTTTTTCTTTTCTTTCTTCTTTTCTTGAAAATACAGTATGTTTCTTTTTTTTTCTTGAAAATAGAAGATTGAGGGTGTGGCTTGTCAACAGTTGCTTGTCAATACCATATGAAATATATGTTTCTTTCTTTCTTTTTCTTTATTATTCTGGCAATATTGAGGGTGTGGCTTTTCCATTATGTTATTGCTTTTCTTTTCTTTTGATTTCGTTTTTCTTTTCTTTTTTCTTTTCTTGAAAATACAGTATGTTTCTTTTTTTTTCTTGAAAACAGAAGATTGAGGGTGTGGCTTGTCAACAGTTGCTTGTCAATACCATACGAAATATATATGTTTCTTTCTTTCTTTTTCTTTATTATTCTGGCAATATTGAGGGTGTGGCTTTTCCATTATGTTCTTGCTTTTCTTTTTTTTTGATTTCGTTTCTTTTTTTTTCTTGATAACTGTGGATGTTCGATTGTATGCTTTTATTTCTGTCTGCCCAGACATCATATTACTGGACTATTAACTGGTTTTTTTGTTTTTTAATTTTGTAAATTTGATTTTGTCTAGTTGAGTTTGTTAATTTTTTCAGTTGGTGTTTTATTTAACAAAACTAACATTGGATATATTTAGATATGTGGGTTTTCTATTTTATTTATTTTTTAAATATCTATGGTTTTGATTGGAATGATAACATGTTGGTTTTTCATCATGTTGAAGATGATGAAAAAGCTGAGAAGATGGAAGAGGATGAAGATGAGGATGAAGCTGAGATGATGGAAGAAGATGAGGATGAATATGGGAGATGGGATGCAATGGGAGATGGGATGCAAGTAGATGAGGATGAAGATGAGAAGATGGAAGAGGATGAAGACGAGGATAAAGCTCAGATGATGGAAGAAGATGAGGATGAATATGGGAGATGGGATGCAATGGGAGATGGGATGCAATGGGAGATGATGACCCAACCAGCCTGTATTGTTTGGCAACACTCCTACAAAGGTGTCAATACCTAGGTATGGTACTTCGGCCCTTTCTTTTCTTTTCTTTTCTTTTCTTTTTTTCTTGAAAATGTTTGATTATATGCTGATATTTCTTGCTTGAAAAGATTGAGTATGTGGGTTTCTTGCTGATATTCGACTGTGTTCTTTCCTTTCCTTTTTTTTTTCTTTCTTGAAAATAGAGATTGAGGGTGTGGCTTGTCTTTTGTCAATACCATATGAAATATATGTTTCTTTCTTTCTTTTTCTTTATTATTCTGGCAATATTGAGGGTGTGGCTTTTCCATTATGTTCTTGCTTTTCTTTTCTTTCGATTTCGTTTCTTTTTTTTCTTGATAATACAGTGGATGTTCGATTGTGTGCTTTTGTTTCTGTCTGCCCAGACATCTTATTACTGGACTATTAACTGGTTTTTTGTTTTTTCATTTTGTCTAGTTGAGTGTTAGTTTTTTCAGTTGGTGTTTTATTTAACAAAACTAACATTGGATATATTTAGATATGTGGGTTTTCCATTTTATTTATTTTTTAAATATTAATGGTTCTTTCTTTCTTTCTTTCATTTTTTTTCGCAATATTTAGATGTTGGTTTCGATTGGAATGATAACATGTTGGTTTTTCATCATGTTGAAGATGATGAAAAAGCTGAAAAGATGGAAGATGATGAGGATGAAGCTGAGGAGATGGAAGAAGATGAAGATGATGAAAAAGCTGAGAAGATGAAAGAAGATGAGGATGAAAATGAGGATGAAGCTGAGAAGATGGAAGAAGATGAAGATGAGGATGAAGCTGAGAAGATGGAAGAAGATGAGGATAAAGATGATGAAAAAGCTGAGAAGATGGAAGAAGATGAGGATGAAGTTCACGTAGAACTTGAGAAAGGTCTTAACCAAGAGGACCGATCAACCCAAAAGCAGTCTCGGGTTGTTTGGACCGAAGAGCTACATCGGTCGATGTTTTGTGGCCGCTGTTAATGACTTGTGTGTTGATAGTAAGTTATTCACTCTTTCTCTACAATGCAAAGTAGTTGTTATCTTAATTGTTATTAATTGCTACAATTGGTCAATCAATTGATGTTTCTGCTTTATTTTAGCAATACTTTTATTATATTTTTGTGTAGAAATAGCAATCAAATCCTAATAATATTACAATGTGAAAACTAGTTCCATCACCTCTCTTTGCAAACTTTATTTCCACAAGTGTCTTCACATCCACTGCCCAGAATCCAACCATAATTCTTCGAACATCTGTCTCAGCCCCACTTGGATATATAATTTCTGTCATAATATTGGAATCTGCACCAAAATAAAAAATGGCTTCTCCGTTGTTAATACCAGTGTGCATTTCCAAATAAAAAACAAATCCACTGCCCATGTATTCCTCTATTTCAGTAATCCTTTCCTTGGAGTAAGCTAATATACTTATTTGGCATCTCTCGAAAACTGAACAAATCAAAATTCAAATTTTCCTTAATTCGATCATGATTAATTTGGTCTCATGAGAGCTGGAAGCTGCCCAATTGGTCCCAACTGTGTCTTCCATTCGCTGCCAAAAATGGAACAATGATGCCTTTTTCCATTCCTGTGAAAACTCTGGGTTTTTTTTTTGTATTGCAAATAGTATATGTTTGCTGTATTTTTCCAATTGCTGTATTTTTTTGTTCAACATTATTTTGAATGCTTTCTCAAATACTCTTCCTAATCTGTAGTGCACTGGAGTAGATGTCATGGCATTATTGTTAATGAAGTCTGACACATTTGTATGTTCTTTTGATTGCAGAGGTTGTACCTAGAAAAATTCTTCAATTGATGAAGGCTGAGAAGCATCTTACTAGGGCGCATGTGGCCAGCCATCTGCAGGTATTTTTTTCTTTTCCTTTCTGCTTTAATTTCATAAAACCATAGTTTTTCATTTATAGAACTTTATTTGTTTTTTTAATTGCTGCAGAAATAAAGACTTCGACTGAAAAGAATCAGGTCTAAGGCAACCCAGCAAGTCAGTCCTTTTAAATATCCTCTTCATCTGGTGAGATGATTAGTCCTAGGCAAACAAGTAATATTGTGCCATTTTAGGGGTTGGCTGACCAAAGCCAGGATGGCAGTTATGCTTCACATCTTACCAATTTAAGCTCAATAGGCTCAATCTTAAATGAAGACTTGGACTTGGACTTTGATTCTTACTTTGATCTTTATGATCCTACACAAATGATTGACTCGGATTATTACACAAATGATTGACTCGGATTATTTGTTGTCTATGTAGTTGATAACACCAATTATTTGTTGTCTATGTAGTTGTAAATGGGATTCAAATTTAATTCTTTGGCTTCCCAGATTTGTTCTCTACTGAGATTGACCTCCATTCATTTGTATTTTCTTTGAGTTTGTATAACCAACAAGTCACGTAACCATGCATTCTTTCTATTTTTATACTTTTATTTTCACTATTGTTCTTGTTTGGTTAATAATTAGTCTGATCAACATCGACATTTTTTGTGAATGATTGAACAAGATTATTTGTAAAGACTGATGAGTCTAATGTGGATGGAAAATTTAGCTTTCTATAATTTTTGTGAATGATACCGAAGTGTCAATTACTAGTATAAATGTCCATAGATTATTCAATATGTTAATGTTTTTGAGTTATATAAGAGGAGTAGATAACTCTTTGGATAAAATAGCCTCAAATTATGATTGAGCAGGATTACATAAAAGGGACAAGAGTAAAGGGGGTAAAATTGTTCTATTTACATGTTTCAGCAAGTGCTTACAGTGGTACTTACATGTAATTGACCTATGAAGGAGCATCAACATGAATCAAACTCACGACGATTTAGTAAAAATTATCAACAAGAGTTGTTATATTTTTTGAAAAGGAGTAATTATTCTACCTAATTGATAAAAACATAAATGACGTAAGAAGATGACAAATATATATGATACATGGACTTGTATAGAGATGACACTAGTCCACTACCATATTCTGAAACAGAAATGTCTTAATAATATATATATATATATATATATATATATATATATGAAAGGTGGAGAAAATTCTAGATATTTGGGCTCGCTTATAGATCTAGATTACTGAGTAATTGTTGTTTTAAATCCATGATCTGTTTGGTGGAAAGAGAGAAAATTTATTTATTTTATCATAAGCATTTCTTCAAAATTATAAGGTTGTCTATTTATTTTTTTAGTCCTCGTTTTTAAATTTTAAAGGGAAAATATTTAGTTACAAAAAAAAAGGGAAAATATTTTTTATTTTAAAGGACATGATTTTATATTATTCTAAATAAAACTATATCGTTTTAATATATATTTAATGATTTTTAATATTTTCTTTCCTCTGTATAATTAGAAGCAGAGAGACCTAAAATAAAAGTCATCTAATTTAAAATGAAAATTAATTGTTTACAAAAAAAAAATGACAATTAATTTTTCCAATTTAAAATGTGTAAATTTTATAAAAGGGTATGAGACACCGTGTAGGTGTGCATTTAAAACTCAGCAATACTTGTATTTTAGGAAAAAAAGGAAAAGAAGAAAGTTCACTTCAATTATGCATGTGTACGAGGTTAGCTGTGTATACTATGTAGGCTATTTGACCATTTTTGGGCTTTATCATGTGTATTTTCAGAGATGATCTTCAAGGTAAAGTGGCTGAGATTGAAAGTGTAAATTATCTCGAATCCAGTACTTGATTCTTGAAAGGTAAAAATGATTGAAATTATTAGGTGTGGTGGGACTTATGTTATCCGCTAGGGGTGATAATAAGGCCAAGGGCCTATCAGGGGCCTTAGGCCCGGCCCGTTTCGGCTCGGCTCGTCTTTTTTTATTATTAAGCCCAGACTTATACTCATGCAAAAGCTTTTTTATTTAAAAGGCCTCAGGCTTTCATCGCCAAGCCCGGCCTTGAAGCCTTGGAGGCTGGCCCGTATACATTAAATTTATTTATTTTTTATATTTTTATATTAATCATTTCAACATCCTTTTCTCAGTTTTCTGTCTCTGCTCTATCTATTCTCCCCGATCTAAGTCATGTTCATCATCTATTTTTATAAGCCATACGGATTCCACGGCTTATAATGATGCTTATGGCGGCGACCGTGGAAGAAAAATTAATGTAAAATGTGGAAGAAAATTTATTGGTGGGGTTCAAATCTAGTGTAAAAAATCTAGAATATTAAGAAACGTGGAAGAAAATTTAATCTAAAAAATCTAGAATGTGGAAGAAAATTAAGGAAAAGCAACGTAAAATAAAGTAAAGGTGATGTTGTTATTTTGATTTTTTAATATTAATGTTTTTTTATTATAAAAGAAACAACTATTATTTTCTTACAAAAAAATACTTATCAGTGCATGATTAATGGGCTGAATACGGCTACAAATTGGAATGTAAGGTTTTTATTTTTAATAAATAAACAGGCCACAGGCTTGAGACAGGCTTTTATTTTTTGTAAACGAACCAGGCCACAGGCTAATATTATATTCGTAACAGGTAACAGGCTAAGGCCAGTCTGACACGTTTAAATACAGTTGCTGACTCATTATATTAAAGAAAAAAGATGGATGAGACATTTTTATGAGTCTGTAATAGGGGAATAGTTTCTCCGGAGAAATCAATTTCCATTCAATTATATGTCAACATGGTTTATTTCATCTCATTGATTGCTTGTCTTGGAGGATTACGTAAAGATTTTTTGTTCTTTCCATTATAGTTGATTATATAGTGTAGAAGTTGGGAGCGGTAGATGGATCAGGGATGGAAATTTCAGATAAAGTTTTGGTGATGCCTGTTTGCTACTGTCACAATTTTAATTAATGACAAATGATTGACTTATATGAAATTTTGGCTCGTGGATAGGCCCTATCTCGTGGGATTATATAAGTTTTTGGCTCATGCAGGCTTTTTTATTTGTAGGATTTTTTGCCTTAACTCGTGCGAGCTAGGGCCTAACAGGAAGAGATAGCCTGTTTTGATGACTCTACTTTATATGTAAATTTAGGGGTGACAATATGGGTTGAGCACGACGGCAGTGGCGGAGCCAGCATGACATGTTAGCAAGTGCCAAAAAATTCAGCTAGTGCCCAAATAGCTACGGTTCTTTGGCTACGACCAAAACGTGGCTAATTTTCAAAAAAATTGAACAGAATTTGCTACTTTTCAAATGTAGCTAAATGAACGTGGCTAAATAAGCCAGTGCCAAGGCAACTGTAGGCCACAACGTGGCTCCGCCACTGCCCGGCGGGTCAACCCGCCAAAACGGGACGAGTTGGGTTGAGATTTTCAACCCACCAACCCACTTCAACCCGCCCCGCCTAGAAGTGGGTCAAAACGGGTTGACCCGTCGGGTTATATATATATATATTTTACAATTAAGTAGTATTTCATTTGTCATTAAATTTTTGTGATATCCAATTTTTTTTTTACAATAGTACTTCTTAGAAAAAATAAAGAATAACAATTTTATTTATGACAAATGTTATCTTTATATGGAGACGAATGAGTTCCTAAAGAATGTTTTGATAAATATTAGTGTACATTTAAGTTTGAGATTGAGAAAAATTAAAAGAAGTGTGAAATAAAATAAAATAATATTAGAAAAATTAATAAAATATAATTTATTTTTAAATTTTAATTATTTATTTTTTTAATTGACGGGTTGGTGGGTTGACCCGCCAACCCACTATAAAACGGGGTGAGTTCATTTTTCCCACCCATATTTAATGGCGGGTTAACCCGCCCTTTCCCGTTTTTTGTCACGTTAAAAGCATGTTTATAGTACTCACTTTAATCAACAACGAAAAACCATTGTTAAAAGTAGGGGGGTGTAAATAGGCTGGATAGAGATAGGCTTTAGCTTAAATAGGTCAGACACATGTAAAATACTTTAGGCATGGCCAGATTCGTTAGCTTGTGCACGCCCAAATTATAAATTTAGCATGACGTATATTTAAAAAACAAAAGTCTTGACATAGACTTGTTAGCCTGTTTAAGCCTACAAGACGTTCAATAATTAAAGAAAATAATTAAAATAATATAATTTTATTATTCAAAATCATTAAAATAATAATTTATTTATTTAATTTAAAATAAATAATATAAAATAGGTTGGCCTATAAGTTTATAGGCCCTCTATGTAAAAGAAAGTCTATGAGATACTTTCTAAATAATTTTTTTAAGATCCGAAACTGTTCTATAATTTAATTCTTTCATTGAGTAGTTAATAATAATAATTTATTCCCCCCTCCTCTCCTTCTGCGGTAGTATATTATAGGATATAGAATCAGATATATTAATTAGCATTTTAATTAACATTTATTTATTTAGAATTAAGAAATCCCTCCCTCCTCGATGTATGTAAGTGACAAAACAAAGATGGATTGGATATTTGGATTGGATTGGGCCCAAAACAAAACAAAACAAAGATGATGCTGCTGAAAATAACACCCGACCCAAGTCCATTTATTGCATTGCTTTTACTCAGTGTAGTGTAGTGTCTGATTGTCAAGTCAAGTGTGGCCCTCTCCAATGCAAATCAATGTAATGTGCTTTGGACACTTGACCACGCGCGCGCTTTTTAGCAGGTAATCTATAATAATTTGATTTCAGCGCAAATATTATAATTTAAAGTTTTATTATAATTAATTAAAGATGGATTGGATTGGGCCAAAACAAAACTGATCAAAATAACCAACCATTGCTCTTAGTCTCTCTCACCTCTCAATGCATAATCTGAAACATGCAGATGCAGTCTCATCTCAGATCACAAATTTACAATATACAATTTTCAAAGATTTTTCATCTAAAATTGGGCGGGATTTAATTTAATAACACTCACTCATTCCTCTCTTTCTTCTCTCTCTCTCTTCTCCACCAAAGAAAAACCCTAACCCTAGCCCCCTTCTCTTCTCTTCTCTTCTCTTCAATCAAGCTCAGCTCAACTCACAATAACAATACTGTTGAAGATCTTGTTCAACAAGATAAGCTACCAACTATAAGCAGCTCCTCAACTCACAGGAAAGGAATTTTCTTTCGCCTCTGCTTTTATTTCATTTCATTTCATTTCGTTGGTTCTACCTTTTATTTTAAGTGTGTTATTGCGTTTTTTTCTTTTTTCTTTTTGTTTCAGCGACCATAAAACATGTATTTTTATTTGTATTTGTAGCTCAGCTCAAAAAAGACACTGAACATAGGCATTTCTCCTCTTGATGGCACCCGACTCTGAGCCTCTTGAGTTGAGATTCTTCCCAAAAATCTTCCTTTACTTGCTGCTGAGGATAAGGTAACTTCCGATACCATACCGTACCATACCATACCATACCTTTATTTTTTCTTAAATCCTCATTATTAATACTGTACGTCATGTATTTCTTTGTGCTCTATAGTCTATGGTTTATTCATTGTATCTGTATTGTTACTTTTGTTTGTAGTGATAAGTTTTTTATAACTGAATGAATCTTAGAAGCTCAGTTTCATTTCACTCAGTATTATTACTTTGCCTCTGCTTTTAAAAAGTATATAAGACGAGCTTAATAGTTGTTTAAGTTTAGTGTGTGATTAATTTGTTATTGAAGACAGTGGGTGATGTTAAATCACTGAGAGGTTTGAACCCATGTATAAAGCAGAGGAGGAGGTATATGATCAGAATTATCACTGTGCAATTATAAACAATTAAAAACAATAGACTTTATGAAAAGGAACACAACAAAATGCCAGAGGAAACTACACCGGAGTATGAAAAGTCACGTTCCAAAAGGCACCTATTCGATGACGAAACAACACATCCGTTCCATTCGTTGACATCTAGCATTGTTGGTCCTTTGTTGCGCCCATTTTGGCCGTGGGTCACCTGCCTGGTTCTGCGAGTGTTTTAGAGAATCGGCTCATAATACACTGTCTTGTCTTAGGAATGAGTATGAGTTTAAAAACTCCACAGTGTTTGAACAGTCGACCATCACGTAGTTGTCTCTTTGAACCTAGTTCATGGGATCTCCACTCTTCTAGGTAGAGTTACCGCAATGCTCAACAATTGATAGGCCTTAAACCCATTCCTTTCGACAAATTTTCAACCAACTCTCTAAGAATCCCTTTGGTTAACGGATCCGCTATGTTCTCTTTAGACTTAACATAGTCAATTGTAATAATTCCATTCGAGAGTAGTTGTCTTACGGTATCATGTCTACGACGTATGTGTCTAGACTTACCATTATACATGACGTTCTTGGCCCTTCCAATAGCTACTGGGCTATCACAATGTATGCATACAGATGGTACCAGTTTTGGCCAATTAGGAACATCCTCAATAAAGTTACGAAGCCATTCGGCTTCTTCACCGACTTTATCTAAAGCAATAAATTCTGCTTCCATGGTTAACCTTGCAATGCAGGTCTGCTTGGATGATTTCCAAGACACACAGCACCTCCACCAAGGGTGAACACATATCCACTTGTGGATCTAGTGTCGTTAGAGCCGGTGATCCAATTTACATCATAATACCCTTCTATAACTGCGGGGTATTTCTCGTAATGCAAAGCAAAATTTTGAGTATACTTCAGGTATCCCAAAACTCTTACCATAGCTTTCCAATGATTTTCATTTGGATTACTAGTAAAGCGACTTAACAGACTTACTGCATAAGCAATATCAGGTCTGGTGCAGTTCATAACATACATCAGGCTTCCCAACACTTGAGCATATAGCTTTTGTGCTGTAGCTTTACCAGTGTTCTTTAGTAAACTAAGATTACAATCGACAGGGTTCCTCACAGGAGTTATATTCAAACTTTTGAATTTCTCAAGAACCTTAGCTATATAGTGAGCCTGTGATAAGGCCAACCCTGCAGATGTTCTATGGATTTTAATACCTAAGATAACGTCTGCTATCCCCATATCTTTGATATCAAACTTACTATTAAGTAACTGTTTAATAGCTTTAATCATTTGATTATTACTACCCATGATCAACATGTCGTCTACATAAAGACAGACAATGACAAATCCTTTTTCAGTATTTCGAACATAGACACATTTGTCACACTCATTGATTCGAAATCCATTTGATAACACAACATTGTCAAATTTCGCATGCCATTGCTTTGGAGCTTGCTTTAACCCGTAAAAAGGATTTTATTAAGCGACAAACTTTCCGTTCTTGTCCTGGAACAACAAAACCCTCAGGTTGTTCTAAATATATCTCTTCTTCCAGGTCGCCGTTTAAGAAGGCGGTCTTAACATCCATTTGATGTATTTGTAATCCATTCAATGCAGCTACCGCGATCAACATCCTAATGGATGTGATCCTTGTAACCGGTGAATAAGTATCGAAATAATCGAGACCTTCATGTTGCCTGTAGCCTTTTACCACAAGCCTTGCTTTATATTTATCAATAGTGCCATTCTCTTTCATTTTTCTTTTGAAAACCCACTTACTTCCTAAAGGCTTATTGCCAGGAGGAAGGTTTACCAATTCCTAAGTGTGGTTGGACAAGATAGACTCTATCTCACTATTGATAGCCTCTTCCCAGAATGGTCCTTCCGGGGACGTTATAGCTTCCTTAGACGTTCGAGGCTCATTTTCTAATAAATATGTCATAAAATCATGTCCAAAGGATGTGGCGGTCCTTTGCCTCTTGCTACGTCTAGGTTCATCTTTTACATCCTCTACAGGATCAATATTAGTTGTAGCATCCCGAGGTATCACAACCTGGTCATCATTATTACCATTTGATTCTTGTATTTTCTTATACGGAAATACGTCTTCAAAGAAAGTAACTTCCCTTGACTCAATAACCGTATTAACTTGTATGTCTGAGACATCAGATTTATAAACTAGAAACCGATAAGCACTACTATTAAGTGCATAACCGATGAATACACAATCCACGGTTTTAGGTCCGATTTTCAACTTCTTAGGTTTAGGAACCGCAACCTTAGCCAAGCACCCCCACACTCTAAAATATTTCAGGGATGACTTCTTTCCTTTCCATATGTCGTATGGTATGCTCTTTGTCAAACACCCCCACACTTCAAGATAATTCAAGGTAGGCTCCCTACCTTTCCATATTTCATAGGGGGTGTTCTAAATTTTTCTTGTGGGGTACTTTATTGATTGTACACTTTATCATTAAAATGATTTTCCCCCACAAACCAGACGTCAACAACATCATTTCATTTAATGTCTGGTTCTTTCTCTCAGCAATACTATTGGATTCTGAAGCATAAGGAGCCATCTTTTGGTATGTAATACCAAACTTTAAACAAAATTTCTCGAAGGGGCATCATACTCTCCCCACTAGATTGCTCCTTATGCCTTTAATTTTCTTACTGAACATTACCATAAAATAATATACAATTATTATGTCATTGACAACATTTAAAGCCATCACATTGACTTTGATCATGCCATGACTAAGATAGCTCTTTCCACGTTCATATAATACAGAATATTTCATTGGACATAAAACTTTTATATCCATCTTTAACACAGTGGAATTAAGAAAGAATTATCACTGGCTATCATAAAATCAAAATCGTTAAACATATATGGAGAGACTTTATGACTCTACAAAAATTGAATATATCTCACCATAAACTTCATGTTAACCATAAAATAATACACAACCAGCATATCATTTATGACATCCAAATCATAGGTAATTGAATCCAATGCAATACATAATTAATTTCCACATTTAAATCACATCTCAATTAATACAATTAATCACAATGCATTCATACACATAAACGAGTAATGACACTCATTAGTTGCTTCATATATATTCATTCAAAGAAATCGAGAGATTTCCCACGAAATAAATGTATTAATTCTCCAATGGATCATCATCACGATATCCATTCGATGCATCATTATCAACGTATTATAGATATTAAAACGCATCCATTTGTCCTCAGATTACTTGAATGACAACAAGCAATGCTAATTCACTTGACATATTCTAAAATGCCAAAAACTTAGTATACCACCTACAGTGGCGTGGTGGTTACATTCACATAAGAAATAAAATCACACTCCAATGGCCAAAAGGTTTCTAACCTTGGTTCCTCAAAAGATGATAGTACATCACACTTGCCACCAGGACACCCATAACGTTGGGTGTAATAAACCGCTGTGCACAAGCATTTAATAAAGTCACTTGGCTTTCATATATATAGATAGATATGAAAACCGTTTCATTGTTTACAGTACGAAAGAAAAAGAAAAAACAACCCATTCCTTTCGACAAATTTTCAACCAACTCTCTAGGAATCCCTTTGGTTAACGGATCCGCTATGTTTTCCTTAGACTTAACATAGTCAATTGAAATGATTCCATTCGAGAATAGTTGTCTTACGGTATCATGTCTTCGACGTATGTGTCTAGACTTACCGTTATACATGACGTTCTTGGCCCTTCCAATAGCTGCTTGGCTATCACAATGTATGCATACGGATGGTACCGGTCTTGGCCAATTAGGAACGTCCTCAATAAAATTACGAAGCCATTCGGCTTCTTCACCGGCCTTATCTAAAGCAATAAATTCTGCTTCCATGGTTGACCTTGCAATGCAGGTTTGCTTGGACGATTTCCAAGACATAGCACCTCCACCAAGGGTAAACACATATCCACTTGTGGATCTAGTGTCGTTAGAGCCGGTGATCCAATTTGCATCACAATACCCTTCTATAACCGCAGGGTATTTCTCGTAATACAAAGCATAATTCTGAGTATACTTCAAGTATCCCAAAACTCTTACCATAGCTTTCCAATGATTCTCATTTGGATTACTGGTAAAGCGACTTAACAGACTTACTGCATAAGCAATATCAGGTCTGGTGCAGTTCATAACATACATAAGGCTTCCCAACACTTGAGCATATAGCTTTTGTGCTGTAGCTTTACCAGTGTTCTTTAATAAACTCAAATTAGAATCTACAGGTTCCTCACAGGAGTTATATTCAAACTCTTGAATTTCTCAAGAACCTTAGCTATATAGTGAGCCTGTGATAAGGCCAACCCTGTAGATGTTCTATGGATTTTAATACCTAGGATAACGTCTGCTATCCCCATATCTTTCATATCAAACTTACTTTTAAGTAATTGTTTAGTAGCATTAATCATTTGATTATTACTACCCATGATCAACATGTCGTCTACATAAAGACAGACAATGGCAAAACCTTTTTCAGTATTTCAAACATAGACACATTTGTCACATTCATTAATTCGAAATTCATTTGACAACATAACTTTGTCAAATTAGCCCCACTACAAATTCAATTAAAGCCAATAAATTAAGAAACTCAATATCATCAATTCATGCATTTCAAAACTGACCCTTTGCAGTTCCTTTTTTTTTTTATGTGCAATCATGGATTTAATTGCAATGCACCCTTTATACATGGTATGAGTCCATGAATCAACGGAGACATTTTGGTCTGACTCTCAAGATCAACCATTCGGTGCAACATTTCGTGCCACAGTAATGGCTATCAAATTTTTTTTTTTTTTTTCACAAACCAAAACACAACATGCAGTGTCTAATGGCATCCGAAAGCCGTAATGCATCAAGTAATACATGATATCTATTGAGAAAGAAACTTCATATGGTTTCACTTGCAAAAGACATCCACGGTTCACACACAGTGCATTTGATAAGCAATCGCATATCAATTATAAACATTAATTCAAGCATCAACATGACACATTCTATTTAAAATACAATGTAGCACGATAAACGAGAAACAAATGATATATATGAAAGCCAAAATCCACACAGGACTTTTAGAACAATAACATATATATTACGTAATAGAAGATGTATATATATGTAGAAGACAAATCACGAAAACTAACAAATATCATATTAGAACAATATTCACGAAGTAGTTTTCAAATATCAAGGCAAGGTTTTGGTTTTATACATACTTCCGTATTCAAAAGCAAACCGTACTGTAGTATATATCAAAACCAATATGAAGGCACGACCATCGATAAATTACTTTTCAAAATCAATATGAAAAACCAATATTATAATAATCTTTGTACAAAAAATCGAGAGTACAGTGTTGAAAATGCTATTCAAAAGCATGGACACGAAAATCGATACACCAATGCTAACCAATTTAACATATATATAGTGTATTATATTAAACAGATCCCTTTATTTCTGTGGTGGTTTCAAAACAAACCGAGGGTTAACCGTGTATACAAATTTTTCGTTTTTTTTTTAAATGAAAAATTCAAACCAGTATGAAAACGAACAGAACCGAGACACGGTAAAGTAAAAACATAATTTCAACAACACAGAATCAAACACTCAACACAGAATTAGAAATTCCATTAACAATCTTAAGACAATTTTGGTGTTTTGAACCTGTGATCAGTATATTTTATTTTCTGTTTTATATACTGTTTTTTATTTATTGTGTGATTAATCTGTGTGATTAATCATAGTATAATTTCTGTTTGCATGAATAATATGTGAATGGTATCACTTTTCTATGACTGGAAATATGTGTCTTTAGATTTCCAATTGATATATAATATTATATCTTATGCGACATTATATTTCATTAATCTGTGTTTTTGAAGATCGGAATTTACCGCAATGCAATTGATCTGCACTTAGTTGCTAACGTTGCAATTTGTGGCTTTGAATAATATATATATATATATTCATTTTCGATTTTCGTGTCTGATTTCAAAAGTTACGTAACCATGCAACTTTAAAACTCATTCAGATTTGTCTTAATTGAATTTTTAAAAAAAAGAATAAATAAATTTGATTTTGACATTTCCATCGTTGTTTCGTACAACGTGCATAGAAATTGGTTTCTTTTCTAATTGCTGTTACGGTTTCATGCTTTCTTTGATATATATTATCATGTTTTATGTTGGATTCTATCATTGTAAATACTGTTTCAGAATTTCATGAATTGAATGTGCATGATCGTGGAATATATATACTTATATTATGTCTCGGCTTAATTTGAGAACGTATCGGTTTCTTGTAATAACCGATTGTTTTTTGTCACAACAACTAATGTTTTGATTTTGCATGGAAAGATGTACTGTTAGTTTCCATTTCTTTGAGAACATCGAAATGTCATGGTTGGAACCGTAAGCATCGGTTGGTAATATCATGATTATTGGAATGATAATGTTCCGCTATATACCCATAGACTCATGAATTGCATTGAATTTTGTAATCATGAATTGTGAAAGTGCTTCACATTGGGTTTCTCGATCTTCGTGTTCATAATGGTTTTGAATAGCCTTTGTAGTTTTAATGCACTGTTACGGTCTTTCTTTCCAGTTTATTGTTGTTGAATATATGATTTTTGAAACCATGAGTGAAATTCATGGAAGTAAACATATCGATGCTTTGTATATTGAGGCACTTGAATTAAAATTACAGAGGACCATAATGAAAAATTGAAAGGTTTCCATTGATTGGTTATGATTTTTGAATTAATGCCTACATATAATTTTGGGTTTGTGGCCTTTGATTGTATATATATGACTAATTATATGCATGCCTTTATTCTAAAAGAATTGTTTCGTGTAAGACAACCATGCCATGTGACGAATCCGGTTTGATGGTTGATGGTCTTTCCAATTATATTAAGTCTTTTGTGAAATGGCTTTATATATTTATAAGCATGGTACCAAAAATTGATATATGACCTTTTGGTTTGATGTGCTTATTTTGATGCTGGTTCAATGAGAAATGCAGTGAAATTTGATGTCATTTAATGGTATAGTATGATAAATGAGAAATACTTATGACATGAATATTTTGTTATATTAATTATTATGTGTGAAATGTTATGCATTTATTGGCATTCAATTGTCTTAAGATTGTTATTGAAGACAGTGGGTGATGTTAAATCACTGAGAGGTTTGAACCCATGTATAAAGCAGAGGAGGAGGTAGATGATCAGAATTATCACTGTGCAATTATAAACAATTAAAAAAAACAGACTTACTTGTCAGGTATTAGAGAAAGACAGAATGATGAATCAGATATGCAAAATCAGAAGGATAAAATCCGAGCCCACAGAACGTGTCTCCTTAAGACAATTTGTCCCCTCACTGATGCCTAAGGTAGATGGACACTTGTCTCCCAGGATAGAACGGATTTCGTCTGAAGAGTGGCGGCACTACCAGTCAACAGCCCAAACGAACACAACAAAATGCCAGAGGAAACTACACCGGAGTATGAAAAGGAACATGCAAAACCGGAAGGAGAAAAATTCCGGCAGAGTTTCAGTGCAGAAAAATTGGATCCATTTTTTGAAGGTGTCAGTGTCTATTTATAGACAACGTAAAGTCACGTTCCAAAAGGCACCTATTCGATGACGAAACAACACATCCGTTGGACACGAAAAGACACATTCGTTCGACACGAAAAGACACATTCGTTCAACACGAAAAGACACCCATTCAAGGATGAAACAACATGTCCGTTAGGATGAAACAACATGTCCATTAGGATGAAACAACACATCGTTTAGGATGAAAAGATACATCTGTTTGTCGACGAAAAGGCACACCTTTTCACTACCAAACTTCTTATTCATAACCAATAGATTGTCTATACAATTTATATATATATATATATATATATAAATATATAAATATAAATATATAAAAACATAATAAAGAGAAGAAAATAAATAAAAAAATGGATTTGAAAAATTTCTTAATAAGATTGAAGTTTAATTGCGCTGTTTGTGTTCATAACTCATATTTAGGGAATATGGTGGGAGATAGATGCTAGACAAAAATTACAGCTAAATAAAATAAAGGCAATAATGGTGAATCTATACCATGAAAAGAAGATAAAGCTATTTTGTTGGTTATACTCTAAAGTAGCATGCATAATTAATGTTGTGATTTGACAGAGAGCTTTATTGGTTATTAATTCTTCATGTTGCAGAAGAAATTATTCATCTTCTGTATATATAAATATACGGGATATTCTAGAGAAAAAAGATATGAGACATTTATGATATGTATAGGGGAATAGTTTCTAGAAATCAATTTCATTCAATTATATGACAACATGGTTTATTTTATCTCATTGAAATCTTGGAGGATTACTAAAGGGAATCCATTATAGTTGATTATATAGTGTAGAAGCGGGAGCGGTAGATGGATCAGGGATGGAAATTTCAGATAAGGTTTTGGTGATGCCTGTTTGCTACTGTCACAATTTTAATTAATGACAAATGATTGACTTATATGAAATTTTGGCTCGTGGACAGGCCCTATCTCGTGGGATTATATAAGTTTTTGGCTCATGCAGGCTTTTTTATTTGTAGGATTTTTTGCCTTAACTCGTGCGAGCTAGGGCCTAACAGGAAGAGATAGCCTGTTTTGATGACTCTACTTTATATGTAAATTTAGGGGTGACCATATGGGTTGAGCACGACGGCAGTGGCGGAGCCAGCATGACATGTTAGCAAGTGCCAAAAAATTCAGCTAGTGCCCAAATAGCTACGGTTCTTTGGCTACGACCAAAACGTGGCTAATTTTCAAAAAATTTGAACAGAATTTGCTACTTTTCAAATGTAGCTAAATGAACGTGGCTAAATAAGCCAGTGCCAAGGCAACTGTAGGCCACAACGTGGCTCCGCCACTGCCCGGCGGGTCAACCCGCCAAAACGGGACGAGTTGGGATGAGATTTTCAACCCACCAACCCACTTCAACCCGCCCCGCCTAGAAGTGCGTCAAAACGGGTTGACCCGTCGGGTTATATATATATATATTTTACAATAAAGAATAACAATTTTATTTATGACAAAACAAAACTGATCAAAATAACCAACCATTGCTCTTAGTCTCTCTCACCTCTCAATGCATAATTCGAAACATGCAGATGCAGTCTCATCTCAGATCACAAATTTACAATTCACAATTTTCAAAGATTTTTCATCTAAAATTTGGCTGGATTTAATTTAATAACACTCACTCATTCCTCTCTCTCTCTCTCTCTCTCTCTCTCTTCTCCACCAAAGAAAAACCCTAAGCCTAGCCCCCTTCTCTTCTCTTCTCTTCTCTTCAATCAAGCTCAGCTCAACTCACAATAACAATACTGTTGAAGATCTTGTTCAACAAGATAAGCTACCAACTACAAGCAGCTCCTCAACTCACAGGAAAGGAACTTTCTTTCGCCTCTGCTTTTATTTCATTTCATTTCATTTCGTTGGTTCTACCATTTATTTTAAGTGTGTTATTGCGTTTTTTTCTTTTTTCTTTTTGTTTCAGCGACCATAAAACATGTATTTTTATTTGTATTTGTAGCTCAGCTTAAAAAAGACACTGAACAGAGGCATTTCTCCTCTTGATGGCACCCGACTCTGAGCCTCTTGAGTTGAGATTCTTCTCAAAAATCTTCCTTTACTTGCTGCTGAGGATAAGGTAACTTCTGATACCATACCATACCATACCTTTATTTTTTCTTAAATCCTCATTATTAATACTGTACGTCATGTATTTGTTTGTGCTCTATAGTCTATGGTTTATTCATTGTATCTGTATTGTTACTTTTGTTTGTAGTGATAAGTTTTTTATAACTGAATGAATCTTAGAAGCTCAGTTTCAGTTCACTCAGTATTATTACTTTGCCTCTGCTTTTAAAAAGTATATAAGAGGAGCTTAATAGTTGTTTAAGTTTAGTGTGTGATTAATTTAAAGAGAAGAAAATAAATAAAAAAATGGATTTGAAAAATTTCTTAATAAGATTGAAGTTTAATTGCGCTGTTTGTGTTACTTTATTTAGGGAATAAGAGAGATGCTACACTACTGTTATGTTGATCGAAGATCAGAGTCAGATCCTCAGAGCACCTAATGTTGTGATTTGACAAGAGAGCTTTATTGGTTATTAATTGCACACTTCTTCTTTTTTTTGCTTCCTTGATTCTCTCTCTTTCTCTACGTGTCTCTCTCTTTCACTTTCTCAAAATCTTGGCTTCTTAGGGAATTTTGAAGCTTTTTTTGTTTCCAAAAAATGATAGTGTTATTATATTAAAACTATCTAGCTGTGCTGTGTAGCACTGTATCATTCATTCACCTATTTTGTAGTCTATAATCCTTGTATCTTTTCCCCCAAAGAGAGTCCTTGCTACTGATATCGATGTATTCTCTTGTTTACTCGTACATATATGTTTTCATTGTTTAATTTTAATTTTCACTGGCATCTAGCTTAAACGTAAAAATGTAATTTAATTGGGCGGGATTTAATTTAATTACACTCACTCATTCCTCTCTTTCTTCTCCCTCTCTCTCTTCTCCACCAAAGAAAAACCCTAAGCCCCCTCTTCTCTTCTCTTCTCACCCTTCAATCAAATCACAAAAATGGTTGGTTACCTTTTCTTTTCGTTATCTTCTCTTCCTTCTAAACAAACGATTCATTGAATCTGACTTGAATGAATGTTCTTCTTCAAGTTTTCTTTCTTTCTTTCAATCAAATCACAAAAATGGTGGTTACCTTTGGCCGATGCTCAGCTCAACTCACAATAACAATACTGTTGAAGATCTTGTTCAACAAGATAAGCTACCAACTACAAGCAGCAGCTCAACTCACAGGAAAGGAACTTTCTTTCGCCTCTGCTTTCATTTCATTTCATTGGTTCTTCCATTTATTTTAAGTGTGTTATTGCGTTTTTTTTCTTTTTTTTTTTTTGTTTCAGCGACCATAAAACATGTATTTCTTTTTGTATTTGTAGCTCAGCTCAAAAAAGACACTGAACAGAGGCATTTCTGAGCTAGTCCTCTTGATGGCCCCCGACACTGAGCCTCTTGAGTTGAGATTCTTCTCAATAATCTTCCTTTACTTGCTGCTGAATGCTGAGGATAAGGTAACTTCCCCTCCATACCATGCCATACCTTTATTTTTTCTTAAATCCTCATTATTAATACTGTACGTGTCATGTATGTATATTTGTTTGTGCTCTATGATGGTTCATTCATTGTATCTGTCTGTATTATTACTTTTGTTTGTAGTGTTAAGTTTCTTATATATAACTGAATGAATCTTAGAAGCTCTGTTTCGGTTCACTCAGTATTATTACTTTTTGCCTCTGCTTTTAAAAACATGCATGTATATAAGAGGAGGTTAATTAATAGTTGTTTAAGTTTAGTGTGTGATTAATTTAAAGAGAAGAAAATAAATAAATAAATGAATTTGAACAATTTCTTAATAAGATTGAAGTTTAATTGCGCTGTTTGTGTTACTTTATTTGGGGAATAGGAGAGATGCTAGACTACTGTTCTGTTGATCAGAGATCAGAGTCAGAGTCAGATCCTCAGAGCACCTAATTTGTGATTTGACAAGAGAGCTTTATTTGGTTCCTTGCATCTCTCCTGCGCTTTTCCACTTCCTACCTTTCTATACGTGTCTCTCTCTTTCACCTTTCTCAAAAACTTGGCTTCTTATGGAATTTTGAATCTTTTTTCTTTCCAAAAATGATAGTGTGATATTATCAAATTATTAATAAAGATTGAAGATGAAGAATATTATTATTATTTTTTTAAAATTCTAAACATATTAAATAGTATATCATTTTTTTTTAATTTTAAACAATTGTAGTTAAAATCCCTGCTGCTATGACTCCATTGATTATTATATTAAAACTATCTAGCTGTGCTGTGTAGCCCTGTATCATTCATTCACCTATTCTGTAGTTTATAATCTCTGGTGTCATGCATAGTCTTTCGCTTTTTCCCTACAGAGAGAGTCCCTTGCTCCTGATATCGATGTATTCTCTTGTTTATAAGGATGGTAGTATGAGATTAAAGTTTATTTGGGGAATAGGAGAGAGATACTACTTTCTGTTGATCAGAGATCAGAGCCATTAATTGCTTTTGTCAGTCCTCATTTCACCTAATGTGAAAGTTGTGATTTGACAAGAGAGCTTGCTTTTATTTTTTTGCGTCCACTCTTCTCTCTTGAGCTTTTCCGCTTCCTACCTTTCTATCTCTACGTGTCTCTCTCTTTCACCTTTCTCAAAAACTTATTGCTGCGATCTGTCCATTCTCTCTCACTTTACATTATCTTTGGACTCTCATTTCACTTCCATAGATCCATTGTCTTCAGTTCACCGAAACCGCCACCACCTACCCCATTATATTACAGATCAGAACCACTCTCTTCTTTGCATGTGCACCCAACAAACAACTAGTGTTTTTTTACATGATAATGATGAGGAGTTTCAAAATAGTGTTTATGTTATTGTGTTCTCAAAACATTTCCAGAGAAAATAGTAAACACTATTTTCTCTGGAAATGTTTTAAGGAGGTAATAATGGAGCGGAGCAGAACCAAATATACCAAGGTCCTGCCAGTGTTCTGTGGTGTAGATCCCTCAGAAGTATTTCATCAAACAACTGAAGTAGTCACCTCTCTGGTAAGTAAGTACCTCTTCTTCATTCTGTATTATGTTGTGATTGTGGGGACACAACCAATAGAACTCTAAGATTGTCTTCTCTCAATCTTCTTTGCATTTCTGTTTTTTTTTTTTTGGGGGGGGGGGGGGGGAGGGGTAAATAATGTTCATTGCATTTTAATCCTCGTTTAAGCGTCTGTTGAATTTTTTCTAAATGGTGGTATCAATAACCAAATTTTCTTTAAAGTCATCTAGATTAAGGTCTTTGTAAATGCTTCTTCTCAAGCTTTCTTCTGTTACTCTTGTTTAAAAGATGTTAGCATTTAGTAAAGCCAATTTTTTAATAAATATTATTATGATTATATTTATTTTAGTGTGAATCGCGGGTATTTTATTAAATTAATCAAAGTAATTAGTCAAACTATAATGAATTACATATATATATATATATATATATTATGATGAATTTTTTCTCAACCCAATCATGTCTCATATTTTTAATAATTAAAATGAATTTTATTTCCTTAAAATTAGAATATATATTTCACAGCTGTCCATCCACACATATATTTTTTAATATGTATATACATTAGCTAATATAAATTAGTAAATATAATAAATTTTAAGAGTAGCTAAATTAGAACTTCAGAGGGACGGAAATAACTTACGAGTTAAGAGTTAAGAGAATACAACGGTCATCATAGTTTTGCCGCCAAAAAATATAAATTAAAAATTTTCTTTCTCTCTTTTCACTCTTCTTAAGGTTTTCTTAGGGTTTCTTTCTCTATTTTCTTAAGGTTTTCTTAGGGTTTCTTTCTCTGTTTTCACTCCTTCTTAAAGTTTTCTTGGTTTCTTTGGGTTTCCTAGTTTCTTTCTCTTGTTCTTGCTTGTTTCTTTCTCTTGTTCTTGGATTGTTTTATCAAGACAATGGAATTGGTGAATATGGGAGATGGGATGCAAGTAGATGATGACCCAACCAGCCTGTATTGTTTGGCAACACTCCTACAAAGGTGTCAATACCTAGGTATGTTACTTCTGCCCTTTCTTTTCTTCTCTTTTCTTTTCTTTTTTTCTTGAAAATGTTTGATTATGTGCTGATATTTCTTGCTTGAAAAGATTGAGTATGTGGATTTCTTGCTGATATTCGACTGTGTTCTTTTTTCTTTTCTTTTTTCTTTTCTTGAAAATACAGTATGTTTCTTTTTTTTCTTGAAAATAGAAGATTGAGGGTGTGGCTTGTCAACAGTTGCTTGTCAATACCATACGAAATATATATGTTTCTTTCTTTCTTTTTCTTTATTATTCTGGCAATATTGAGGGTGTGGCTTTTCCATTATGTTCTTGCTTTTCTTTTCTTTTGATTTCGTTTTTCTTTTCTTTTTTCTTTTCTTGAAAATACAGTATGTTTCTTTTTTTTTCTTGAAAATAGAAGATTGAGGGTGTGGCTTGTCAACAGTTGCTTGTCAATACCATATGAAATATATGTTTCTTTCTTTCTTTTTCTTTATTATTCTGGCAATATTGAGGGTGTGGCTTTTCCATTATGTTCTTGCTTTTCTTTTCTTTTGATTTCTTTTTTCTTTTCTTTTTTCTTTTCTTGAAAATGCATTATGTTTCTTTTATTTTTTCTTGAAAATAGAAGATTGAGGGTATGGCTTGTCAACAGTTGCTTGTCAATACCATACGAAATATATATGTTTCTTTCTTTCTTTTTCTTTATTATTCTGGCAATATTGAGGGTGTGGCTTTTCCATTATGTTCTTGCTTTTCTTTTCTTTTGATTTCGTTTCTTTTTTTTTCTTGATAACTGTGGATGTTCGATTGTATGCTTTTGTTTCTGTCTGCCCAGACATCATATTCTTGCTGATATTCGACTGTGTTCTTTTTTCTTTTCTTTTTTCTTTTCTTGAAAATACAATATGTTTCTTTTTTTTTCTTGAAAATAGAAGATTGAGGGTGTGGCTTGTCAACAGTTGCTTGTCAATACCATACGAAATATATATGTTTCTTTCTTTCTTCTTCTTTATTATTCTGGCAATATTGAGGGTGTGGCTTTTCCATTATGTTCTTGCTTTTCTTTTCTTTTGATTTCGTTTTTCTTTTCTTTTTTCTTTTCTTGAAAATACAGTATGTTTCTTTTTTTTTCTTGAAAATAGAAGATTGAGGGTGTGGCTTGTCAACAGTTGCTTGTCAATACCATATGAAATATATGTTTCTTTCTTTCTTTTTCTTTATTATTCCGGCAATATTGAGGGTGTGGCTTTTCCATTATGTTCTTGCTTTTCTTTTCTTTTGATTTCGTTTCTTTTTTTTTCTTGATAACTGTGGATGTTCGATTGTATGCTTTTGTTTCTGTCTGCCCAGACATCATATTACTGGACTATTAACTGGTTTTTTTGTTTTTTAATTTTGTAAATTTGATTTTGTCTAGTTGAGTTTGTTAATTTTTTCAGTTGGTGTTTTATTTAACAAAACTAACATTGGATATATTTAGATATGTGGGTTTTCTATTTTATTTATTTTTTAAATATCTATGGTTTCGATTGGAATGATAACATGTTGGTTTTTCATCATGTTGAAGATGATGAAAAAGCTGAGAAGATGGAAGAGGATGAAGCTGAGATAATGGAAGAAGATGAGGATGAATATGGGAGATGGGATGCAAGTAGAAGAGGATGAAGCTGAGAAGATGGAAGAGGATGAAGATGAGGATGAAGCTGAGATGATGGAAGAAGATGAGGATGAATATGGGAGATGGGATGCAAGTAGAAGAGGATGAAGATGAGGATGAAGCTGAGAAGATGGAAGAGGATGAAGATGAGGATGAAGCTGAGATGATGGAAGAAGATGAGGATGAATATGGGAGATGGGATGCAATGGGAGATGGGAAGCAAGTAGATGAGGATGAAGATGGGAAGATGGAAGAGGATGAAGATGAGGATGAAGCTGAGATGATGGAAGAAGATGAGGATGAATATGGGAGATGGGATGCAATGGGAGATGGGATGCAATGGGAGATGATGACCCAACCAGCCTGTATTGTTTGGCAACACTCCTACAAAGGTGTCATTACCTAGGTATGGTACTTCTGCCCTTTCTTTTCTTTTCTTTTTTTCTTGAAAATGTTTGATTATATGCTGATATTTCTTGCTTGAAAAGATTGAGTATGTGGGTTTCTTGCTGATATTCGACTGTGTTCTTTCCTTTCCTTTTTTTTTCTTGAAAATAGAGATTGAGGGTGTGGCTTGTCTTTTGTCAATACCATATGAAATATATGTTTTTTTCTTTCTTTTTCTTTATTATTCTGGCAATATTGAGGGTGTGGCTTTTCCATTATGTTCTTGCTTTTCTTTTCTTTCGATTTCGTTTCTTTTTTTTATTGATAATACAGTGGATGTTCGATTGTGTGCTTTTGTTTCTGTCTGCCCAGACATCTTATTATTGGACTATTAACTGGTTTTTTTGTTTTTTGATTTTGTCTAGTTGAGTTTGTTAGTTTTTTCAGTTGGTGTTTTATTTAACAAAACTAACATTGGATATATTTAGATATGTGGGTTTTCCATTTTATTTATTTTTTAAATATTAATGGTTCTTTCTTTCTTTCTTTCGTTTTTTTTTCGCAATATTTAGATGTTGGTTTCGATTGGAATGATAACATGTTGGTTTTTCATCATGTTGAAGATGATGAAAAAGCTGAAAAGATGGAAGATGATGTGGATGAAGCTGAGGAGATGGAAGAAGATGAAGATGATGAAAAAGCTGAGAAGATGGAAGAAGATGAGGATGAAAATGAGGATGAAGCTGAGAAGATGGAAGAAGATGAAGATGAGGATGAAGCTGAGAAGATGGAAGAAGATGATGATAAAGATGATGAAAAAGCTGAGAAGATGGAAGAAGATGAGGATGAAGTTCATGAAGAACTTGAGAAAGGTCTTAACCAAGAGGACCGATCAACCCAAAAGCAGTCTCGGGTTGTTTGGACCGAAGAGCTACATCGGTCGGTGTTTTGTGGCCGCTGTTAATGACTTGGGTGTTGACAGTAAGTTATTCACTCTTTCTCTACAATGCAAAGTAGTTGTTATCTTAATTGTTATTAGTTGCTACAATTGGTCAATCAATTGATGTTTCTGCTTTATTTTAGCAATACTTTTATTATATTTTTGTGTAGAAAAAGCAATCAAATCCTAATAATATTACAATGTGAAAACTAGCTCCATCACCTCTCTTTGCAAACTTTATTTCCACAAGTGTCTTCACATCCACTGCCCAGAATCCAACCATAATTCTTCGAACATCTGTCTCAACCCCACTTGGATATATAATTTCTGTCATAATATTGGAATCTGCACCAAAATAAAAAATGGCTTCTCCGTTGTTAATACCAGTGTGCATTTCCAAATAACAAACAAATCCACTGCCCATGTATTCCTCTATTTCAGTAATCCTTTCCTTGGAGTAAGCTAATATACTTATTTGGCATCTCTCGAAAACTGAACAAATCAAAATTCAAATTTTCCTTAATTCGATCATGATTAATTTGGTCTCATGAGAGCTGGAAGCTGCCCAATTGGTCCCAACTGTGTCTTCCATTCGCTGCCAAAAATGGAACAATGATGCCTTTTTCCATTCCTGTGAAAACTCTGGGTTTTTTTTTTGTATTGCAAAAGTATATGTTTGCTGTATTTTTCCAATTGCTGTATTTTTTTGTTCAACATTATTTTGAATGCTTTCTCAAATACTCTTCCTAATATGTAGTGCACTGGAGTAGATGTCATGGCATTATTGTTAATGAAGTCTGACACATTTGTATGTTCTTTTGATTGCAGAGGTTGTACCTAGAAAAATTCTTCAATTGATGAAGGCTGAGAAGCATCTTACTAGGGCGCATGTGGCCAGCCATATGCAGGTATTTTTTTCTTTTCCTTTCTGCTTTAATTTCATAAAACCATAGTTTTTCATTTATAGAACTTTATTTGTTTTTTTAATTGCTGCAGAAATAAAGACTTCGACTGAAAAGAATCAGGTCTAAGGCAACCCAACAAGTCAGTCCTTTTAAATATCCTCTTCATCTGGTGAGATGATTAGTCCTAGGCAAACAAGTAATATTGTGCCATTTCAGGGGTTGGCTGACCAAAGCCAGGATGGCAGTTATGCTTCACATCTTACCAATTTAAGCTCAATAGGCTCAATCTTAAATGAAGACTTGGACTTGGACTTTGATTCTGACTTTGATCTTTATGATCCTACACAAATGATTGACTCGGATTATTACACAAATGATTGACTCGGATTATTTGTTGTCTATGTAGTTGATAACACCAATTATTTGTTGTCTATGTAGTTGTAAATGGGATTCAAATTTAATTCTTTGGCTTCCCAGATTTGTTCTCTACTGAGATTGACCTCCATTCATTTGTATTTTCTTTGAGTTTGTATAACCAACAAGTCACGTAACCATGCATTCTTTCTATTTTTATACTTTTATTTTCACTATTATTCTTGTTTGGTTAATAATTAGTCTGATCAACATCGACATTTTTTGTGAATGATTGAACAAGATTATTTGTAAAGACTGATGAGTCTAATGTGGATGGAAAATTTAGCTTTCTAAAATTTTTGTGAATGATACCGAAGTGTCAATTACTAGTATAAATGTCCATAGATTATTCAATATGTTAATGTTTTTGAGTTATATAAGAGGAGTAGATAACTCTTTGGATCATATAGCCTCAAATTATGATTGAGCAGGGTTACATAAAAGGGACAAGAGTAAAGGAGGTAAAATTGTTCTATTTACATGTTTCAGCAAGTGCTTACAGTGGTACTTACATGTAATTGACCTATGAAGGAGCATCAACATGAATCAAACTCACGACGATTTAGTAAAAATTATCAACAAGAGTTGTTATATTTTTTGAAAAGGAGTAATTATTCTACCTAATTGATAAAAACATATATGACGTAAGAAGATGACAAATATATATGATACATGGACATGTATAGAGATGACACTAGTCCACTACCATATTCTGAAACAGAAATGTCTTAATATATATATATATATATATATATATATATATATGAAAGGTGGAGAAAATTCTAGATATTTGTGCTCGCTTATAGATCTAGATTACTGAATAACTGTTGTTTTAAATCCATGATCTGTTTGGTGGAAAGAGAGAAAATTTATTTATTTTATCATAAGCATTTCTTCAAAATTATAAGGTTGTCTATTTATTTTTTTAGTCCTCTTTTCTAAATTTTAAAGGGAAAATATTTAGTTACAAAAAAAAAGGGAAAATATTTTTTATTTTAAAGGACATGATTTTATATTATTCTAAATAAAATTATATCGTTTTAATATATATTTAATGATTTTTAATATTTTCTTTCCTCTGTATAATTAGAAGCAGAGAGACCTAAAATAAAAGTCATCTAATTTAAAATGACAATTAATTGTTTACAAAAAAAAATGACAATTAATTTTTCCAATTTAAAATGTGTAAATTTTATAAAAGGGTATGAGACACCGTGTAGGTGTGCATTTAAAACTCAGCAATACTTGTATTTTAGGAAAAAAAGGAAAAGAAGAAAGTTCACTTTAATTATGCATGTGTATGAGGTTAGCTGTGTATACTATGTAGGCTATTTGACCATTTTTGGGCTTTATCATGTGTATTTTCACAGATGATCTTCAAGGTAAAGTGGCTGGGATTGAAAGTGTAAATTATCTCGAATCCAGTACTTGATTCTTGAAAGGTAAAAATGATTGAAATTATTAGGTGTGGTGGGACTTATGCTATCCGCTAGGGGTGATAATAAAGCCAAGGGCCTATCAGGGGCCTTAGGCCCGACCCGTTTCGGCTCGGCTCGTCTTTTTTTATTATTAAGCCCAGACTTATATTCATGCAAAAGCTTTTTTATTTAAAAGGCCTCAGGCATTCATAGCCAAGCCCGGCCTTGAAGCCTTGGAGGCTGGCCCGTATACATTAAATTTATTTATTTTTTATATTTTTATATTAATCATTTCAACATCCTTTTCTCAGTTTTCTGTCTCTGCTCTATCTCTTCTCCCCGATCTAAGTCATCGTCCCACCAACAGGTAAATGAAGTCATGTTCATCATCTATTTTTATAAGCCATGCGGATTCCACGGCTTATAATGATGCTTATGGCGGCGACCGTGGAAGAAAAATTAATGTAAAATGTGGAAGAAAATTTATTGGTGGGGTTCAAATCTAGTGTAAAAAATCTAGAATATTAAGAAATGTGGAAGAAAATTTAATGTAAAAAATCTAGAATGTGGAAGAAAATTAAGGAAAAGCAACGTAAAATAAAGTAAAGGTGATGTTGTTATTTTGATTTTTTAATATTAATGTTTTTTTATTATAAAAGAAACAACTATTATTTTCTTACAAAAAAATACATATCAGTGCATGATTAATGGGCTGAATACGGCTACAAATTGGAATGTAAGGTTTTTATTTTTAATAAATAAACAGGCCACAGGCTTGAGACAGGCTTTTATTTTTTGTAAACGAACCAGGCCACAAGCTAATATTATATTCGTAACAGGTAACAGGCTAAGGCCAGTCTGACACGTTTAAATACAGGCTTGGCCCGTTAAGATCAAAGCTCGGCTCGGCTCGGCCCGTTAACACCCCTACTATCTGCCACATGATCTTTCTCATTTTTGGTGTTTATTTTTCAAACGTCCTTTTATTTTTCCATTTGGATGGTTTATATTTCTATCTAAGTTTTGAATTTCGATGATGCAGATTCTGCAAAGGACAGAGATATTTTCTGAATTCACTGTCCCCATCCTTTACTTTCACCTCAACTTCATCAAGCACTTTCATAACTCATAGCTATATGTTGAATTGCGAATTGGGTCAACCACATTCCGCTATGGTGGGATGATAGAAAATAATGACAAAGGAAAGAAGCTAGACGAAAATTGCTAATGAAATCAACAGCTAAATAAAATAAAGGCAATAATGGTGAATCTCATACCATTGAAAAGAAGCCTAAAGCTATTTTGTTGGTTATTACTCTAAAGTAGCAAATGCATAATTAATGTAACGAATTTATGTTAAAGTGAGGAATAACAAAGTGGCAATAGTTTTCCTAGTTTCTCATGTTGCAGAAGAAATTATTCCTCTTCTGCATACCCATTAAATATACGGGACTCATTATATTAAAGAAAAAAGATGGATGAGACATTTTTATGAGTCTGTAATAGGGGAATAGTTTCTCCGGAGAAATCAATTTCCATTCAATTATATGACAACATGGTTTATTTTATCTCATTGATTGCTTGTCTTGGAGGATTACGTAAAGATTTTTTGTTCTTTCCATTATAGTTGATTATATAGTGTAGAAGTTGGGAGCGGTAGATGGATCAGGGATGGAAATTTCAGATAAGGTTTTGGTGATGCCTGTTTGCTACTGTCACAATTTTAATTAATGACAAATGATTGACTTATATGAAATTTTGGCTCGTGGACAGGCCCTATCTCGTGGGATTATATAAGTTTTTGGCTCATGCAGGCTTTTTTATTTGTAGGATTTTTTGCCTTAACTCGTGCGAGCTAGGGCCTAACAGGAAGAGATAGCCTGTTTTGATGACTCTACTTTATATGTAAATTTAGGGGTGACAATATGGGTTGAGCACGACGGCAGTGGCGGAGCCAGCATGACATGTTAGCAAGTGCCAAAAAATTCAGCTAGTGCCCAAATAGCTACGGTTCTTTGGCTACGACCAAAACGTGGCTAATTTTCAAAAAATTTGAACAGAATTTGCTACTTTTCAAATGTAGCTAAATGAACGTGGCTAAATAAGCCAGTGCCAAGGCAACTGTAGGCCACAACGTGGCTCCGCCACTGCCCGGCGGGTCAACCCGCCAAAACGGGACGAGTTGGGTTGAGATTTTCAACCCACCAACCCACTTCAACCTGCCCCGCCTAGAAGTGGGTCAAAACGGGTTGACCCGTCGGGTTATATATATATATATTTTACAATTAAGTAGTATTTCATTTGTCATTAAATTTTTGTGATATCCAATTTTTTTTTTACATTAGTACTTCTTAGAAAAAATAAAGAATAAGTTCCTAAAGAATGTTTTGACAAATATTAGTATACATTTAAGATTGAGATTGAGAAAAATTAAAAGAAGTGTGAAATAAAATAAAATAATATTAGAAAAATTAATAAAATATAATTTATTTTTAAATTTTAATTATTTATTTTTTTAATTGACGGGTTGGTGGGTTGACCCGCCAACCCACCATAAAACGGGGTGAGTTCATTTTTCCCACCCATATTTAATGGCGGGTTAACCCGCCTGTCCCGTTTTTGGCGGGTTAATTTAGCATGACGTATATTTAAAAAACAAAAGTCTTGACATAGACTTGTTAGCCTGTTTAAGCCTACAAGACGTTCAATAATTAAAGAAAATAATTAAATAATATAATTTTATTATTCAAAACCATTAAAAGAATAATTTATTTATTTAATTTAAAATAAATAATATAAAATAGGTCGGCCTATAAGTTTATAGGCCCTCTATGTAAAAGAAAGTCTATGAGATACTTTCTAAATAATTTTTTTAAGATCCGAAACTGTTCTATAATTTAATTCTTTCATTGAGTAGTTAATAATAATAATTTATTCCCCCCTCCTCTCCTTCTACGGTAGTATAGTATAGGATATAGAATCAGATATATTAATTAGCATTTTAATTAACATTTATTTATTTAAAATTAAGAAATCCCTCCCTCCTCGATGTATGTAACTAATCAATGTAATGTGCTTTGGACACTTGACCACGCGCGCGCTTTTTAGCAGGTAATCTATAATAATTTGATTTCAGCGCAAATATTATAATTTAAAGTTTTATTATAATTAATTAAAGATGGATTGGATTGGGCCAAAACAAAACTGATCAAAATAACCAACCATTGCTCTTAGTCTCTCTCACCTCTCAATGCATAATCCGAAACATACAGATGCAGCCTCATCTCAGATCACAAATTTACAATTTACAATTTTCAAAGATTTTTCATCTAAAATTGGGCGGGATATAATTTAATAACACTCACTCATTCCTCTCTTTCTCTCTCTCTCTCTCTCTCTCTCTTCTCCACCAAAGAAAAACCCTAAGCCTAGCCCCCTTCTCTTCTCTTCTCTTCTCTTCAATCAAGCTCAGCTCAACTCACAATAACAATACTGTTGAAGATCTTGTTCAACAAGATAAGCTACCAACTACAAGCAACTCCTCAACTCACAGTAAAGGAAATTTCTTTCGCCTCTGCTTTTATTTCATTTCATTTCATTTCGTTGGTTCTACCATTTATTTTAAGTGTGTTATTGCGTTTTTTTCTTTTTTCTTTTTGTTTCAGCGACCATAAAACATGTAATTTTATTTGTATTTGTAGCTCAGCTTAAAAAAGACACTGAACAGAGGCATTTCTCCTCTTGATGGCACCCGACTCTGAGCCTCTTGAGTTGAGATTCTTCTCAAAAATCTTCCTTTACTTACTGCTGAGGATAAGGTAACTTCTGATACCATACCATACCATACCTTTATTTTTTCTTAAATCCTCATTATTAATACTGTACGTCATGTATTTGTTTGTGCTCTATAGTCTATGGTTTATTCATTGTATATGTATTGTTACTTTTGTTTGTAGTGATAAGTTTTTTATAGCTGAATGAATCTTAGAAGCTCAGTTTCAGTTCACTCAGTATTATTACTTTGCCTCTGCTTTTAAAAAGTATATAAGAGGAGCTTAATAGTTGTTTAAGTTTAGTGTGTGATTAATTTAAAGAGAAGAAAATAAATAAAAAAATGGATTTGAAAAATTTCTTAATAAGATTGAAGTTTAATTGCGCTGTTTGTGTTACTTTATTTAGGGAATAAGAGAGATGCTAGACTACTGTTCTGTTGATCGAAGATCAGAGTCAGATCCTCAAAGCACCTAATGTTGTGATTTGACAAGAGAGATTTATTGGTTATTAATTGCGCACTTCTTCTTTTTTTTGCTTCCTTGCTTCTCTCCTGAGCTCCTACCGTTCTCTCTCTCTCTCTCTCTACGTGTCTCTCTCTTTCACTCTCTCAAAATCTTGGCTTCTTAGGGAATTTTGAAGCTTTTTTTGTTTCCAAAAAATGATAGTGTTATTATATTAAAACTATCTAGCTGTGCTGTGTAGCATTGTATCATTCATTCACCTATTCTGTAGTCTATAATCCTTGTATCCTTTTCCCCCAAAGAGAGTCCTTGCTACTGATATCGATGTATTCTCTTGTTTACTCGTACATATATGTTTTCATTGTTTAATTTTAATTTTCACTGGCATCTAGCTTAAACGTAAAAAATGTAATTTAATTGGGCGGGATTTAATTTAATTACACTCACTCATTCCTCTCTTTCTTCTCCCTCTCTCTCTTCTCCACCAAAGAAAAACCCTAAGCCCCCTCTTCTCTTCTCTTCTCACCCTTCAATCAAATCACAAAAATGGTTGGTTACCTTTTCTTTTCGTTATCTTCTCTTCCTTCTAAACAAACGATTCATTGAATCTGACTTGAATGAATGTTCTTCTTCAAGTTTTCTTTCTTTCTTTCAATCAAATCACAAAAATGGTGGTTACCTTTGGCCGATGCTCAGCTCAACTCACAATAACAATATTGTTGAAGATCTTGTTCAACAAGATAAGCTACCAACTACAAGCAGCAGCTCAACTCACAGGAAAGGAACTTTCTTTCGCCTCTGCTTTCATTTCATTTCATTGGTTCTTCCTTTTATTTTAAGTGTGTTATTGCATTTTTTTTTTTTTTTTTTTTTGTTTCAGCGACCATAAAACATGTATTTCTTTTTGTATTTGTAGCTCAGCTCAAAAAAGACACTGAACAGAGGCATTTCTGAGGTAGTCCTCTTGATGGCCCCCGACACTGAGCCTCTTGAGTTGAGATTCTTCTCAATAATCTTCCTTTACTTGCTGCTGAATGCTGAGGATAAGGTAACTTCCCCTCCATACCATGCCATACCTTTATTTTTCTTAAATCCTCATTATTAATACTGTACGTGTCATGTATGTATATTTGTTTGTGCTCTATAATGGTTCATTCATTGTATCTGTCTGTATTATTACTTTTGTTTGTAGTGTTAAGTTTCTTATATATAACTGAATGAATCTTAGAAGCTCTGTTTCGGTTCACTCAGTATTATTACTTTTTGCCTCTGCTTTTAAAAACATGCATGTATATACGAGGAGGTTAATTAATAGTTGTTTAAGTTTAGTGTGTGATTAATTTAAAGAGAAGAGAATAAATACATAAATGAATTTGAAAAATTTCTTAATAAGATTGAAGTTTAATTGCGTTGTTTGTGTTACTTTATTTGGGGAATAGGAGAGATGCTAGACTACTGTTCTGTTGATCAGAGATCAGAGTCAGAGTCAGATCCTCAGAGCACCTAATTTGTGATTTGACAAGAGAGCTTTATTTGGTTCCTTGCATCTCTCCTGAGCTTTTCCACTTCCTACCTTTCTATACGTGTCTCTCTCTTTCACCTTTCTCAAAAACTTGGCTTCTTATGGAATTTTGAATCTTTTTTCTTTCCAAAAATGATAGTGTGATATTATCAAATTATTAATAAAGATTGAAGATGAAGAATATTATTATTATTTTTTTTAAATTATAAACATATGAAATAGTATATCATTTTTTTTTAATTTTAAACAATTGTAGTTAAAATCCCTGCTGCTATGACTCCATTGATTATTATATTAAAACTATCTAGCTGTGCTGTGTAGCCCTGTATCATTCATTCACCTATTCTGTAGTTTATAATCTCTGGTGTCATGCATAGTCTTTCGCTTTTTCCCTACAGAAAGAGTCCATTGCTCCTGATATCGATGTATTCTCTTGTTTATAAGGATGGTAGTATGAGATTAAAGTTTATTTGGGGAATAGGAGAGAGATACTACTGTTCTGTTGATCAGAGATCAGAGCCATTAATTACTTTTGTCAGTCCTCATTTCACCTAATGTGAAAGTTGTGATTTGACAAGAGAGCTTGCTTTTATTTTTTTGCGTCCACTCTCTTCTTTGCATGTGCACCCAACAAACAACTAGTGTTTTTTTACATGATAATGATGAGGCATTTCAAAATAGTGTTTATGTTATTGTTTTCTCAAAACATTTCAAAAGAAAATAGTAAACACTATTTTCTCTGGAAATGTTTTAAGGAGGTAATAATGGAGCGGAGCAGAACCAAATATACCAAGGTCCTGCCAGTGTTCTGTGGTGTTGAAGTAGTCACGTCTCTGGTAAGTAAGTACCTCTTCTTCATTCTGTATTAAGTTGTGATTGTGGGGACACAACCAATAGAACTCTAAGATTGTCTTCTCTCAATCTTCTTTGCATTTCTGTTTTTTTTTGGGGGGGGGGGGAGGGGTAAATAATGTTCATTGCATTTTAATTCTCGTTTAAGCGTCTGTTGAATTTTTTTCTAAATGGTGGTATCAATAACCAAAGTTTCTCTAAAGTCATCTAGATTAAGGTCTTTGTAAATGCTTCTTCTCAAGCTTTCTTCTGTTACTCTTGTTTAAAAGATGTTAGCATTTAGTAAAGCCAATTTTTTAATAAATATTATTATGATTATATTTATTTTAGTGTGAATCGCGGGTTTTTTTTATTAAAATAATCAAAGTAATTAGTCAAACTATAATGAATTATATATATATATATATATTGTGATGAATTTTTTCTCAACCCAATCATGTCTCATATTTTTAATAATTAAAATGAATTTTATTTCCTTAAAATTAGAATATATATTTCTCAGCTGTCCATCCACACATATATTTTTTAATATGTATATACATTAGCTAATATAAATTAGTAAATATAATAAATTTTAAGAGTAGCTAAATTAGAACTTCAGATGGACGAAAATAACTTACGAGTTAAGAGTTAAGAGAATACAACGGTCATCATAGTTTTGCCGCCAAAAAATATAAATTAAAAATTTTCTTTCTCTCTTTTCACTCTTCTTAAGTTTTTCTTAGGGTTTCTTTCTCTGTTTTCTTAAGGTTTTCATAGGGTTTCTTTCTCTGTTTTCACTCCATCTTAAAGTTTTCTTGGTTTCTTTGGGTTTCCTAGTTTCTTTCTCTTGTTCTTGCTTGTTTCTTTCTCTTGTTCTTGGATTGTTTTATCAAGACAATGGAATTGGTGAATATGGGAGATGGGATGCAAGTAGATGATGACCCAACCAGCCTGTATTGTTTGGCAACACTCCTACAAAGGTGTCAATACCTTGTATGTTACTTCTGCCCTTTCTTTTCTTCTCTTTTCTTTTTTTTTCTTGAAAATGTTTGATTATGTGCTGATATTTCTTGCTTGAAAAGATTGAGTATGTGGGTTTCTTGCTGATATTTCTTGCTGATATTCGACTGTGTTCTTTTTTCTTTTCTTTTTTCTTTTCTTGAAAATACAATATGTTTCTTTTTTTTTCTTGAAAATAGAAGATTGAGGGTGTGGCTTGTCAACAGTTGCTTGTCAATACCATACGAAATATATATGTTTCTTTCTTTCTTTTTCTTTATTATTCTGGCAATATTGAGGGTGTGGCTTTTCCATTATGTTCTTGCTTTTCTTTTCTTTTGATTTCGTTTTTCTTTTCTTTTTTCTTTTCTTGAAAATACAGTATGTTTCTTTTTTTTCTTGAAAATAGAAGATTGAGGGTGTGGCTTGTCAACAGTTGCTTGTCAATACCATACGAAATATATATGTTTCTTTCTTTCTTTTTCTTTATTATTATGGCAATATTGAGGGTGTGGCTTTTCCATTATGTTCTTGCTTTTCTTTTCTTTTGATTTCGTTGCTTTTTTTTTCTTGATAACTGTGGATGTTCGATTGTATGCTTTTGTTTCTGTCTGCCCAGACATCATATTCTTGCTTATATTTCTTGCTGATATTCGACTGTGTTCTTTTTTCTTTTCTTTTTTCTTTTCTTGAAAATACAGTATGTTTCTTTTTTTTTCTTGAAAATAGAAGATTGAGGTTGTGGCTTGTCAACAGTTGTTTGTCAATACCATACGAAATATATATGTTTCTTTTTTTCTTTTTCTTTATTATTCTGGCAATATTGAGGGTGTGGCTTTTCCATTATGTTTTTGCTTTTCTTTTCTTTTGATTTCGTTTTTCTTTTCTTTTTTCTTTTCTTGAAAATACAATATGTTTCTTTTTTTTTCTTGAAAATAGAAGATTGAGGGTGTGACTTGTCAACAGATGCTTGTCAATACCATATGAAATATATGTTTCTTTCTTTCTTTTTCTTTATTATTCTGGCAATATTGAGGGTGTGGCTTTTCCATTATGTTCTTGCTTTTCTTTTCTTTTGATTTCGTTTCTTTTTTTTTCTTGATAACTGTGGATGTTCGATTGTATGCTTTTGTTTCTGTCTGCCCAGACATCATATTACTGGACTATTAACTGGTTTTTTTGTTTTTTAATTTTGTAAATTTGATTTTGTCTAGTTGAGTTTGTTAATTTTTTCAATTGGTGTTTTATTTAACAAAACTAACATTGGATATATTTAGATATGTGGGTTTTCTATTTTATTTATTTTTTAAATATCTATGGTTTCGATTGGAATGATAACATGTTGGTTTTTCATCATGTTGAATATGATGAAAAAACTGAGAAGACGGAAGAGGATGAAGATGAGGATGAAGCTGAGATGATGGAAGAAGATGAGGATAAATATGGGAGATGGGATGCAAGTAGAGGAGGATGAAGCTGAGAAGATGGAAGAGGATGAAGATGAGGATGAAGCTGAGATGATGGAAGAAGATGAGGATGAATATGGGAGATGGGATGCAATGGGAGATGGGATGCAAGTAGAAGAGGATGAAGATGAGGATGAAGCTGAGAAGATGGAAGAGGATGAAGATGAGGATGAAGCTGAGATGATGGAAGAAGATGAGGATGAATATGGGAGATGGGATGCAATGGGAGATGGGATGCAAGTAGATGAGGATGAAGATGAGAAGATGGAAGAGGATGAGGATGAGGATGAAGCTGAGATGATGGAAGAAGATGAGGATGAATATGGGAGATGGGATGCAATGGGAGATGATGACCCAACCAGCCTGTATTGTTTGGCAACACTCCTACAAAGGTGTCATTACCTTGCTTGAAAAGATTGAGTATGTGGGTTTCTTGCTGATATTCGACTGTGTTCTTTC
>NW_026898398.1:0-52809 GCF_033153095.1 Gastrolobium bilobum
AGCACTCAGCATCGCCTTTGTCCTTTGATGCTTTCTTACCCTTCTTGTTGCCCTTCTTCTTCTTGGATTTTCCTTTGGTCTTAAGGGAGTCACCTTTTGCAGGCTCCTTGCCCATACCCTTGGCTCTAATAGGCCCACCAATCAGAAGAGCTTGTGTCTCATCCTTCTTCATAGACATTTCAGCAGTTGTTAACATACTTAACAACTCTAGCAAGCTCACAAGCATCCCATGCATGTTGTAATTCATTATGAATTCACTAAAAGAAGGAGGAAGTGATGATAGAACTAAGTCATTAATTAATTCAGCATCCATTGTGAACCCTAGACCCTCTAGCTTCTCAATGAGCGCTATCATCTTCAGTACATGGCGGTTAAAACACATACCTTCAGTCATCTTGCATAGGAACAATTCCCTAAAGATCTCATACCTCTCATGTCTGCCTTTAATATCATACAACTCCTTGAGATGCAGGATAATAGATGGGGTATCCATATGCTCGTGCTGTTTACGCAGTTCAGGTGACATGGATGCCAGCATGATGCAACAAGCCAACACATTATCATCCATGTGTTGCTTGTGGGCCTCGCAATCAAATTCCATGAACCCATCTTCCCCTTCCTTAGGCGCAATAGGTAAAGCAGTGTCAAGGACATAAGCAACTTTTTCGGCCCGCAGAACATTTCTGACGTTCCGAAACAAGTCTATAAAATTAGGACCGGTCAGTTTGTTCGTATCGAGTATTGAGCGCAGTGACAGTGAATTAGTCATACTAAAAACTGAAAATGTAAAGATAGATTAATTAATATATATTGTCGTGTAACAAATTATTAAAGACTTTAAATAATTTCTCCCTCCCACTATTTTATCTAAGTCAATGACCCTTACCATTTGACTTAGGGTTTATCTACTTTTAGATTTTACCTTAGTGGGATTAAAAGTGCGATTATTTATTTTAACCCCCGTCTGAGACCGCAAGATTAATTTAAATAATGGGTTGATCCTCATCAACAGTATCTCATACCCTCTCTTAACATAGGTTGACAACTCCTTGTCACTTAGTGGTGCATCTCATGCAACCAACCTACCATTATTACCCTAAGCACATAAGCCCGGCTGAGCCTGCAACTTATGTTTCAGTTAAGCATTAACCAGCACCCTAAGTGTCTAACACTTCTAATACTACTCTTACTCAACGAAAGAGTGGGTCGCAACTGAGTTGTGGAGCACCACTATGTAGAGGAGGTTCGAGTAATATTGGTGGTGGGAGGTAATCATATGCTTAATAATTTATTCCTTTTAAGGGTTCCTTTTATTTAGGGTTTATTAAGTCTCATCAAACGCATTAGTATTATTATCATGCTAGTCGTATCCTATGTCAAACATCTATCGGATTACACTAGTCGTAATTGGACGTGCATAATAATACATAAAAACGCGATTTGTCCAATTTCATGCATACTAGACGTCTTAAGCCACAAAGCATACATATCGCGATATATTATCTCATGCATGCTAGTCGTACAAAACATACATGCAAATAAAACGATTTTTTATTTTGACATAGTCGTGGTGCTCGCTCATTTGTCCATCTTGCTTCTCAAGCCACGACTTCTTGTGGTCTAAACGCCACTAGCCTAATTTTTCTAATTACAAATAATTAAAGAAACTCCAAAACACTTTTGGAGGGACAAACTTAAAATACAAAATTTTAAAAAAAACAAATTACAACTCTAATTAAATAGAGCAAAATTACACATTAATTTAAAATTCAAAATTTAAATTTCGGGCACCATGACCATCCCCTTCCTTTTTGCACCTAAAATGTTAGACAACTTACAAGTACAAAATATTATCATATAATATGCTTCTCACATATGTCTTGATATTTAACAATTAAACATCAAAACAAAAATTCAAATTCAAATTTCTTAATTCCTTATTTGGCCGAATTATATATAACAATCAATATAATTCAAATTTTGTTGACTCTTTCTCAAAGAACACAAAATTAAACCATGCATGTAGCCATAAACACCTTAATTGCCAAACCATATACGTATGCATATGATGCAAATTTTCGAAAAAAAATTCATGCTTTGATCATGATACAATTCATGGAGAAAAAAAGAAGACAATCAAGGTATTTAAAATACCCTTCATGGTCGAACTCTACCTTTCCAAAAGGTGTTTCCTTTTTAAAACTTTCATAAAGAAAAAGAAAAATAACCATGAACACATATGGATATATGAACATAGCAATCATATTAACATGTTCATAAAAACGATAACTTTAACGATTTAAAGCATTGTATATTAAAATCCATATGTAAAAATTGAATCTTTAACTCTTTAAAGAAATTTTAACCGTGAAAAGCATTCTCACAAACAAGGTACCATCACCCGCCGATAGTAAAGCAACCGGGCACTGATACCACTTGAAAGTAAAATGACTTTGAAGGTCGAGGCATGTGATAGGGAAAAAACAAAAAAATTTTGCTAGCGGAACACACATGCACATCAAGATACGTGCTTTAAGACGTATATTATACCTTTGTTCGTGAAACTTCAGGATGATCAAGGTCAGGTTTGAAGGGTTCAAACCCTCTAACGTTGATCCACACCACCCGCGTCTAGATGCAAGAACTCCTTCTTGTAGAACTACCAATTGATCACCACAATGAGGCTTGCTATGCACTCAATGTATGAAAGAGGAGGCTAGGCAAATGTGTTTAGAAGAGTAATGTTTTCATAGAGAAAACCTCACAAGGTGGCGCATGGAAGGAGGATAGAATGGCTAGGTCTTTTTTCACTTAAAAATCCTAAGGAGGAACACACTTATATATAGCACAAGAGAGTGAGGGAATAAATAAGTGAAATCAGATTTTTCACTTCAAAATCCCATGAAAGTGGCGCACAACAAATGAGGAGATAAAGGAGTTGTTGCAATTCAAAACTCCAAACAACCTCTCCATTGAATCCTTCCTTATGAGATAAGATCTTTATCTAGTCAAGATTCTGACCTGATGGTCATAACATGATCACTCATACTGTGCGCCCCATTCAGTCCCAAAAGGAGTCCAGATACGTTTGAGTAGTTGCATTCAAACTTGAATCAACTCAATCAAATATTCTCCCAACATACCGTATCTTTTGGAGCTGATTTTGATGACTAAATGACACTCACAAACAGCCAAAATCAGCGCCCCAATCTTCTTGGATCATGTCCAAAAGATCTCCTCTTGATACTAGTGATTTGTTCCAACAAGATCTTATCTTATCCTTTTGTTATGGATCATGTTCAAATATTTAAATTCGAATATTCAAACATTCAAATTCAAACTTTCAAACATTCAAATTCAAATTTCAAATTTCAAATTTCAAAATTCAAAATTCGAATTCAAAATTCAAAATTCAAAATTCAAATTTCAAATTTCAAATTTCAAATTCCAAATTCAAATTTCAAAATTCAAATTCAAATTTCAAAATTCAAATTCCAAATTTCAAAACTCAAAATTCAAAATTCAAAATTTAAATGTTTGATAATTAATTTAACCAATTAAATTAATTAGTAGTGTCTTGGACTATCCAAGCTCATTACTGTGATCCATGCGCCCTCCACCCTCAAGATGGACTTCCAAACTACTTCTTGGACTAATGACCATTATTAGGCCCAATACCTTTAATGCTAGTTCATCTAGACAATTAGGTGTTAGCGTGTGAGCCATTAGGTCCAACATAGCCACTGACATAAATGGGTTTGGGCCCAATAAGCCCACAACCCATCTAATGACAACACAGAGCACTAGCAATGCTTTGTTGCCCCAGAACTAGTTAGATTAATGACTTGATCATCCTATTACACATATTTGGTTGCCGTATGTATTTCCTTTCGTCTCGGTTACATTCCCATAAAACCTAGGGTAAGGAAACGTATCAACCCTTGCGGTTTAGGGTAAGCTTTATTCGAAATAGGGAATCTTCAATTTACTGACTCTAAAGGCAGATCATCTCATGATCTCTTTTACTCTGCATAGATTCTCGAGTCCATGTAAATGTCATCCCGATTTCTCCGGTTTACAGATAACCTAATCTCTCACAGAGATTTGACGAATTCCTTCAGCTTATCACCCTAGCCCTGTGTTCTTTCAGGACAAGCCCAACAGTATACCTATGAGTCTCCATGTTTCAGGAAGACGAGGTATACAGTCAAAGCATGCTTTCTAGAACACAGTCTAGGTAATAACTTCTGGTCTAAGGAAAGACATACCCAAATATAAAGATACTACTCTAATGATACTCTCTGTGCGATTTTCTCATAGAGTCTCTTTTGTGGGTCTGTTCAGTGCGAGCTATACCCTTATAGGTCCACCCACGACTTTAGCTAAGACATCTCTATATCTGTAACTCATGAGGTCTTTACCTTGCATCCGAATACAAGTAGATAAGTCGTGCTAGTCTTACCCGAGATCACTGATCCGCATTCTCAGATTTTCTAGACTAGGAACATAAAATTAGGAATAAACATCCAGTATCCTTGAATCCTCATGATCGTGATCTCATCACAGATACTCAAGAGATACCTATTTTATTCCAAAGGGTTTATCCAGTTACTCATATATAATATTAACAGTAATATCTAGACAAAATATGAAACAGGATAAAGAATGCTTTTATTTATTTGCGACAATACAAAGTTCACTTATGTCCTAATCTAATCAAAAGATTGTCTCTAGGACATACATATACTAACAAACTCATGGCTCAGATATTCACCTGATCGCAGTGACTTAACCATCTTGCCACGCTGTTTCTCTACTTCATCCGTAAAGGTAATGAAATAGGAGTATCCTCCTCTAGCTTTAATAGACATTGGGCCACATACATCAGAGTGAATGAGTTCTAATAACTCACTAGGCTTATGAATCTCAAGCCCTTTGGGCTTTTGACGAATCATTTTCCCATCTAGACAAGATTCACATTGTCCATAGGATTCCAAATCCTTGGGATCTAGGCATCAATCTCTATGCATCCTAGACAATCTTGTTTCATTTTATGTGCTCTAGTCTACAGTGCCACTGATAGGATTGATTATCTATCCTAGGTCGTTTCACATCTATATTGAGCACTTCAGTTCCCATTTCCAAAACATACAAGCCATTTATTAAAGAAGCAGTACCAAAAACAATATCATTCAAAATGATAGAAAATGTACCATCCCTAATAATGAAAGCAAAACCATCTTGTTCTAAACAAGAAATAAAAAAAATGTTTCTAGAAATGCCAGGAACATGAAGACAATTATTCAAATGCAATAAGAGGCTCGTAGACTAATGAGATCGGTATCTCCAATAGCATGAGCAGCAACTCTTGCTCCATCACCAACGCGGAGGTCCACCTCGTTCTTCTCCTATCTTCTAGGGCTCCTAAGCACCTGCAACACACTGCAAATTATGAGAACCACAACCGGTATCCAATACCCATGAAGTCAGATTAGCAGAAGAATAATTTATCTCAATCATGTGAATACCTGAGGTAAAAGCATCACCATGCTCCTTCACACTCTTCAGGTAGTCTGGACAATTCCTCTTCCAATGGCCCTTTTTTCCACAATGGACACTCTTTGGTCCTTGGGTGCACTCTTACCCTTCTTTGTGCCTTTCTTCCTTTTGGACTTTCCTTTGGGCTTAAGGGAGTTACCTTTCGTAGGCTTCTTGCCCTTACCCTTGGCCCTTTTAGGCCCACCAATCAGAAGAGCTTGTGTCTCATCCTTCTTGATATACATTTCAGCAGTTGTTAAGATACTTAACAACTCTAGCAGCTCACAAGCATCCCATGCATGTTATAATTCATTGTGAATTCATTGAAAGAAAAAGGAAGTGATGATAGAACTAAGTCATTAATTAATTCAGCATCCATTGTGAACCCTAGACCCTCTAGCTTCTCAATGAGCGCTATCATCTTCAGTACATGGCGGTTAAAACACATGTCTTCAGTCATCTTGCATAGGAACAATTCCCTAAAGGTCTCATACCTCTCATGTCTGCCTTTAATATCATACAACTCCCTGAGATGCAGGATAATAGAGGGAGCATCCATATGCTCGTGTTGTTTCTGCAGCTCGTGTGACATGGATCCCAGCATGATGCAACAAGCCAACACATTATCTTCCATGTGTTGCTTGTGGGCCTCGAAATCAAATTTCGCGAACCCATCTTCCCCTTCCTTAGGCGCAATAGGTAAAGCAGTGTCTAGGACATAAGCAACTTTTTCGGCCCGCAAAACATTTCTGACGTTCCGATACCAGTCCATAAAATTAGGACCAGTCAGTTTGTTCGTACCGAGTATTGAGCGCAGTGACAGTGAATTAGTCATACTAAAAACTGAAAATGTAAAGATAGATTAATTAATATATATTGTCGTGTAACAAATTATTAAAGACTTTAAATAATTTCTCCCTCCCACTATTTTATCTAAGTCAATGACCCTTACCATTTGACTTAGGGTTATCTACTTTTAGATTTTACCTTAGTGAGATTAAGAGTGCGATTATTTATTTTTAACCCCCGTCTGTGACCGCAAGATTAATTTAAATAATGAGTTGATCCTTATCAAGAGCATCTCATACCCTCTCTTAACATTAGGTTGACAACTCCTTGTCACTTAGTGGTGCATCTCATGCAACCAACCTAGCATTATTACCCTAAGCATATAAGCCCGGCTAAGCCTGCAACATATGCCTCAGTTAAGCATTAACCAGCACCCTAAGTGTCTAACACTTCTAACACTACTTTTGCTCAACGAAACAGTGGGTCCCAACTAAGTTGTGGAGCACCACTATTTAGAGGAGGTTTGAGTAATATTGGTGGTGGGAGGTAATCATGCGCTTAATAATTTATTCCTTTCAAGGGTTCCTTTTATTTAGGGTTTATAAAGTCTCATCAAACGTGTATGTATGTTATCATGCTAGTCGTAACCTATGTCAAACATCTATCGGTTTACACTAGTCGCAATTGGACGTGCATAATAAGGCATACAAACGCGGTTTGTCCAATTCATGCATACTAGACGTCTTAAGTCATATAAGCATACATTCGCGATACACTATCTCATGCATACTAGTCGTACAAAGCATACAAGCATATAAAACATTTTTATTTGAGATAGTCATGGTGCTCGCGCATTCGTCCATCTTGCTTCTCAAGCCACGGCTGCTTGTCGTCTAAACGCCACTAACCTAATTTTCTAATTACAAATAATTAAAGAAACTCCAAAACATCTTTGGAGGGACAAATGAAAAATTACAAAATTCGAAATTCAAATTACACCTCTAATTTAAATAGAGCAAAATTACACATTAATTTAAAAATTTGAAATTCATATTTCGGGCACCATGACCATCCCCTTCCTTTTTGCACCTGAAAGGTTAAACAACTTGCAAGCACAAAATATCTTATTATCACATAACATGTTCTCACATATATCTTGATATTTAACAATTAAACATCAAAATAAGAATCAAAATTCAAAAAAAATCCAATTTTCTCCCAATGGTCGAATTTTGCATCTTTATGCATAATTCAAATCTTTGTCAAATCTTTCTCAAAGAACACAAAAATTAAACCATTTATTCAACCATAACTCATATGGCCGAACCATACATCATGATGTACAAAAATTTTATTAAAAATTTTATGCTAAGTTCATGAACAATTCATCTAACAAAAACACAAAATCATCAAGATCAAAATGAACAAAATTAAGAATCCTAATTTTATTCATATTGTCGAGATATGCCATTAACCCTTTATGCATTTTTAAAATAAAAAATCATGGAGAAAATAATGCATTTGAATATTCACATCATGGCCAAATCATATTCCTTTCTAAAAGATGTTTCTTTTGTAAACTTTCACAAAGAATCAAAACAAACAAAACCATGAGTGCATGTAGATATATGAACACCATAATCATATTAAACATGTTCATAAAAAGAAAATCCACATGCAAAGAATTAATCTTTTAACAACTTTAAAGAACTTTTGACCGTGAAAAATAATTTTCACAAACAAGGTACTATCACCCGCCGATGGTAAAGCAACCGGGCTCTGATACCACTTGAAAGTAAAATGGCCTTGAAGGTCGTAGCATGTGAGAGGGAAAAACAACATTTTTCTTATGCGGAATCACACATGCAATCAAGAATCATGCTTTATGACAGTATGATGTTACCTTTGTTTGTGAGTTCAAAACTATAACACCTCGTAAATCTAAATATGAAATTATATGTTATAATGTGGGTTAAAAGGAAAGGATTAGTGAAAATCCGGAAATTAAGGCCAAACTGTGTGAAAATGGCAAAATGGTAAATTACCAAACACGTATCCCTAGGCATGAAAAATTGAGTAGAAGACCTCAAATGATAAAAATAATGTCGGAAATGGATTCAGGACGAAAAATCGAGTGAATAGGCAAGTTTTGAAAATTTTGATGAATAGTGATTTTTCCAGTGTGAAAATACTGCGGTATAATTGTATCGATAAGCGTGAAATTTTTATCTGTATTTTAGGAAACAAAAATATGACGCGAACAAGAAAAATATGTAGGTTATGAATTTATGGTTTAAATTAGCTGATTAATTAAAGTTAAATCGCGTGTGGGACCCACTTATGGTTTAAGTGACTTAAAAGTCACAATTACATGACATTCTCTCTCCATTTTTCTTCTCCTCTCCCGTGGGTTTCTCATCTTCCATAGCCGTGACCTTGAATCCTTCTTCCTCTTGCAACTTCTTCATTTCTTGACCGATTCAAGTGATTCTTGACTTGAAATTTGTTGGAAACAACCTTCCTAATCCATTGGTAGTAGTATTAAGCCATGAAAACCACCACATCTTGGGAAAAACCCTATATTCAGCGGCGGTTTTGGAGGATTTTGGAGAAATTTTGGGGGTCTTTGGGTTGAATCATTGCTTGGAGATCATCCCCTTGGATCCTAGGAAGCTATTGGTGGTAAGGTTTCTCACCCTCACCTTGTTTTTGATGAGATCATAATATTGATGAGGGTTTTGAAGTTGTATGTTGAGTAATGATAGTTAGGAGCTTCAAATGATATGTCTCCTTTGTAATAAAATGCTTAGAATGACAAATGATGATGATTGATACAATAAAATTTATGGTGATGTGAGAATTTTAACTTAGGCAATTTTGTGATGAGTTTCTAGACTTTATAAAATTGGTGTGTGGTGTAATTGAACAATTGAATCATGAACCATTGGTATAGGTTAATAAGGGGATTATGTGACATGTGTAAGTGTTGAATTGGATTGAAAATCCTTTGGGATCCTAGAATGTGAAATTCGACCTATTGGGGTCATGAATGGTTAGATGATGTAAAAATGTTATAGTTGATGCTATATGATCGTGATTGGTGTTTAAATGAATGGTAGGTTGGTTTGATGTAGTGAAATTGAAAGGAGAATGTTGGATGTGTTGTGTGTGTGAGATTTCAACCATATTGAAGGAAATAAGGAAAATGATGTGAAAATGTGGTATAACCAATGAGTGATGCCTTAGTGCATAAATGGTGAGTTAGTTTAATGACTAAAATGGTTGAAGTAATTGGATTAAATGTAGTTGGCCATTAGGCCTAAGTTGTTTTGTTGAGAATTATTGTATTTTGAAAGTGAATTGGTTGTCTTGAAATTGTATTGATGATCATGTTGATTGATCATTATAGGTTTTCTCTCTCAGACTCAATAGAGGAGAATAAGCTTGGAGCTTACGTTGTGGGGCATTGGCTTCAGAGCTGAGGTAAACCTTTGGAACTTGGGTTTTATTCCCTCGTGTGTTCCACCACACCTAGTGGAAGGTTGTGGTTGGATTTGATGCCTTTGATTATGTATAAATGTATGTTCCTGCATTATTGACATGATTGTGTGACATGCTTGGAGCATGTTATGTGATAATTGTGATCTCTGGCCAGTAGATGTGCCGAAGTATGAGAAAGATGTTGGAATCGTGTGGTGATGACTATGTTATGGACTAGGACTGATGATTAGCCAAGTGAAATAAATAGGCAAACTGAAGAATCATATTGAATGATGAATGAGTAGACTGTTCGAGGAAAGAACCATATCTAAGAAGTCGTAGTGGATTATGCATACATGAGATATAACTAGTATACCATTATGTTTCTATATAAAACACGTTTGTCGTTAAATACGGATGTGGTATGAATTTTGTTATCTCTGCGCGGCTGATATGCCTGGAGTGTGTGTCTATCTCCGTATAGATTATGTTCCCGGATACTAGTATTGTCTTGTATAAGTAATGTGATAGGAAAAGTAGGCTGTGTCAGTGGGACTGTAGTACCGCTGATAGTGTGTTACCTCTTCTTGCGTGAATTATAAGGGCAGATTCTCTTCTTGCACCTGGGGCCATGAGGACAGCAAGAGCTCGAGAGGTTAAACTTGGGATGTAATCGATTAAATTTGGTGTCTTTAAAGCTGTCTTGTCATTTTTACTGCAGAGTAATCGATTACCTTTCATTGGTAATCGATTACCTGAAACAGAGGACGAAAATTGGAGCTTCTGTGATCGAAGTAATCGATTACCAGATATTGGTAATCGATTACCTAGTTCAGTAATCGATTACCAATACTTGGTAATCGATTACCAGAAAACAGGGGATCCCAAATTGAAGTTCTGACTTCTACAGTAACCTTGGGTAATCGATTACCTCAAGGTGGTAATCGATTACCACTGTGTTAAATTTTGAAAATATGTTTTCTAAAATCTAAAATAAATGGTATTGCTTAGAGAGATTATATTTGGTATGTTTTATGCTTCCGCGAGTTTTGCATTTACAATTATGGCATTGCTTTAATTGATTATGGAAACGGTTAATGTTTAAAGAAAAGAAAGTAATAAAAGAAAAAGTTTACCCGTAATTTAATTAACTCAATTACTGTGATTGTAACTGCGCTTAATACCATATGCAATGATAACATTACCGGTACGTAACGGGCTGTTACATTTTATGGTATCAGAGCAGTTTCTTAGGGAACTCTGATTGTTGTATGATTGTGGTAAGTGCTGTATAGTTGTACATAGACTCTTATTGATTACTGCACATGTGATTCCTTAGTGTGGGTCTGATCAGGCCATTCCTTCGTGTTATATGTGTGGTCATTATAAGACGCCTTCGTGACAACCCTGGAGCACCTAATGCAAGTCGTAGGCTTGAGGTTGTGATTGCAGTGTTAACTGCTCCACGGACAAATATGTTTGTAAGTAAATTGGATGTAGTTGAGAACTTAGTGAAAACAACTTAGAGGTATGTCTATCCTTTTTTGTTAGAATGCTATCGTACTTGAAGATGTGGTCTTATAGTTAGTAAGTATGATTGAAATGAGTTGTTATTATGATGATAATGTTGGTGAATACTCCCTATATGTATGGAGTAGTTAAAACAATTGTGTATGTATGGAATTAGTGGTATGACTTTAACATGGCGAGTGGCATGGAACCTCGATGAATTCTTGAAAATTTGAATATGTATGCTTAGATACATGAAGGCTAGATAAGAAGGTTATAAGTCCCTTGTGAGGGCATACACTTGAATGAATTGAGATGTCTGAATGAATAATTAATTTGAATCTTCAAAATCTGAGTTGAGGAATGTGAGTACCTTAAAATAACTATGGAAATGATGTGTTAGGTACTTCAATGTTGAAATATGGGACTTGAGTCCATGATGATTTAATATTGACCGAACATAAGTGAGGATATCATAATGTATCGAGAGTACAATGTAAGAAGTTGAGAAAAATTGCCATGGATGGCATTAGACAAAGTTTATTGAGAGTATGACGGTCCATAATGGGATGATGGTTTGACTTGACGAATGTGTCATAAAGGAAACAAATGTGATATGAGAAAGTATGACTAAATGTTGTGTACTAGTATGCTTTTATAAGGTTGAGTAGTTATGATTTGTTTATGATGTGATCTGATTATATGTGTGCATTGATGTATAGTATTTTACTTGGGAATGGCTCCTTGATAGAGGTTCAGCTGGTATAATGCATGAGAAAATTGTCCCATAAGAGATGTTCTTGGAAATTCCAAGGGGTGATTGTTGTATTTTGAAACGGAATAATTGCTAAAGGATGTTTGTAAGGGGTAGTGAATAATACATAATGGTCGGATGGCCTGCCTAATTACTCTGATGAATAGATGGATGATACTCCTGTGATGGCCTAAGTGCCAGTATATATATATTTATGTACTTTGGGAAGGCCGGGGCGCCTATATATATATATATCTGTGTTGTAATGAATTAGTAAATTCTCTGGTAAAAGGATAATGATGTCTATGGAATACCCTATGATGGGAAGTATCTGAAGAGATGGTCTCTTTGGAGTGTCATTGGACGCTCAATATGGTATGGGATTCATGATGGAGTCCCGGTGTACAAGTTACACAATAGTATACATGTTGGTAATAATGTGACAATAAAGGTTGTCCTGGGTTCCCTTGTGGATTAAATCCTAAGAGGTGTTGCTCTTGGAAGTCCCAGGCGAGCACCGCTCGAAGTTGAGACTTACCTTGCGGTACTTGATCGCTGACTGCGTGGACTAGTAAGTGTTGGCACTCCTTGTGTCGTAGAGAAGTATTGAGAGAAAAGTGATGGTGTTTCAATGAAACAGAAATTCTACAGTCACTTAGAGGAAGGATTATTAAGAAGGTTTATGGATTACTCTACGGTGTTGAACATAGTTGCTATGAGTCATGTTAGACAATGGATTAGAACTGTAACCGAGTACGGGTACTATTGAGAGTGGTAAAATATGTGCCGAAGTATGAGAAAGATGTTGGAATCGTGTGGTGATGATTATGTTATGGACTAGGACTGAAGATTAGCCAAGTGAAATAAATAGGCAAACTGAAGAATCATATTGAATAATGAATGAGTAGACTGCTCGAGGAAAGAACCATATCTAAGAAGTCGTAGTGGATTATGCATACATGAGATATAACTAGTATACCATTATGTTTCTATATAAAACACGTTTGTCGTTAAATACGGATGTGGTATGAATTTTGTTATCTCTGCGCGGCTGATATGCCTGGAGTGTGTGTCTATCTCCGTATAGATTATGTTCCCGGAGACTAGTATTGTCTTGTATAAGTAATGTGATAGGAAAAGTAGGCTGTGTCAGTGGGACTGTAGTACCGCTGATAGTGTGTTACCTCTTCTTGCGTGAATTATAAGGGCAGATTCTCTGATCGGTGGATAATTGCACCTGGGGCCATGAGGACAGCAAGAGCTCGAGAGGTTAAACTTGGGATGTAATCGATTAAATTTGGTGTCTTTAAAGCGGTCTTGTCATTTTTACTGCAGAGTAATCGATTACCTTTCATTGGTAATCGATTACCTGAAACAGAGGACAAAAATTTGAGCTTCTGTGATCGAAGTAATCAATTACCAGATATTGGTAATCGATTACCTAGTTCAGTAATCGATTACCAATACTTGGTAATCGATTACCAGAAAACAGGGGAGCCCAAATTGAGGTTCTGACTTCTACAGTAACCTTGGGTAATCGATTACCTCAAGGTGGTAATCGATTACCACTGTGTTAAATTTTGAAAATATGTTTTCTAAAATCTAAAATAAATGGTATTGCTTAGAGAGATTATATTTGGTGTGTTTTATGCTTCCGCGAGTTTTGCATTTACAATTATGGCATTGCTTTAATTGATTATGGAAACGGTTAATGTTTAAAGAAAAGAAAGTAATAAAAGAAAAAGTTTACCCGTAATTTAATTAACTCAATTACTGTGATTGTAACTACGCTTAATACCATATGCAATGATAACATTACCGGTACGTAACGGGCTGTTACATTTTATGGTATCAGAGCAGTTTCTTAGGGAACTCTGATTGTTGTATGATTGTGGTAAGTGCTGTATAGTTGTACATAGACTCTTATTGATTACTGCACATGTGATTCCTTAGTGTGGGTCTGATCAGGCCATTCCTTCGTGTTATATGTGTGGTCATTATAAGACGCCTTCGTGACAACCCTGGAGCACCTAATGCAAGTCGTAGGCTTGAGGTTGTGATTGCAGTGTTAACTGCTCCACGGACAAATATGTTTGTAAGTAAATTGGATGTAGTTGAGAACTTAGTGAAAACAACTTGGAGGTATGTCTATCCTTTTTTGGTAGAATGCTATCGTACTTGAAGATGTGGTCTTATAGTTAGTAAGTATGATTGAAATGATTTGGTATTATGATGATAATGTTGGTGAATACTCCCTATATGTATGGAGTAGTTAAAACAATTGTGTATGTATGGAATTAGTGGTATGACTTTAACATGGCGAGTGGCATGGAACCTCGATGAATTCTTGAAAATTTGAATATGTATGCTTAGATACATGAACGCTAGATAAGAAGGTTATAAGTCCCTTGTGAGGGCATACACTTGAATGAATTGAGATGTGTGAATGAATAATTAATTTGAATCTTCGAAATCTGAGTTGAGGAATGTGAGTACCTTAAAATAACTATGGAAATGATGTGTTAGGTACTTCAATGTTGAAATATGGGACTTGAGTCCATGATGATTTAATATTGACCGAACATAAGTGAGGATATCATAATGTATCGAGAGTACAATGTAAGAAGTTGAGAAAAATTGCCATGGATGGCATTAGACAAAGTTTATTGAGAGTATGACGGTCCATAATGGGATGATGGTTTGACTTGACGAATGTGTCATAAAGGAAACAAATGTGATATGAGAAAGTATGACTAAATGTTGTGTACTAATGGTATTAGTATGCTTTATAAGGTTGAGTAGTTATGATTTGTTTATGATGTGATCTGATTATATGTGTGCATTGATGTATAGTATTTTACTTGGGAATGGCTCCTTGATAGAGGTTCAGGTGGTATAATGCATGAGAAAATTGTCCCATAAGAGATGTTCTTGGAAATTCCAAGGGGTGATTGTTGTATTTTGAAACGGAATAATTGTTAAAGGATGTTTGTAAGGGGTAGTGAATAATACATAATGGCCGGATGGCCTGTCTAATTACTCTGATGAATAGATGGATGATACTCCTGTGATGGCCTAAGTGCCAGTATATATATATTTATGTACTTTGGGAAGGCCGGGGCGCCTATATATATATATATATATCTGTGTTGTAATGAATTAGTAAATTCTCTGGTAAAAGGACAATGATGTCTATGGAATACCCTATGATGGGAAGTATCTGAAGAGATGGTCTCTTTGGAGTGTCATTGGACGCTCAATATGGTATGGGATTCTTGATGGAGTCCCGGTGTACAAGTTACACAATAGTATACATGTTGGTAATAATGTGACAATAAAGGTTGTCCTGGGTTCCCTTGTGGATTAAATCCTAAGAGGTGTTGCTCTTGGAAGTCCCAGGCGAGCACCGCTCGAAGTTGAGACTTACCTTGCGGTACTTGATCGCTGACTGCATGGACTAGTAAGTGTTGGCACTCCTTGTGTCGTAGAGAAGTATTGAGAGACAAGTGATGGTGTTTCAATGAAACAGAAATTCTACAGTCACTTAGAGGAAGGATTATTAAGAAGGTTTATGGATTACTCTACGGTGCTGAACATAGTTGCTATGAGTCATGTTAGACAATGGATTAGAACTGTAACCGAGTACGGGTACTATTGAGAGTGGTAAAATATGTGCCGAAGTATGAGAAAGATGTTGGAATCGTGTGGTGATGATTATGTTATGGACTAGGACTGATGATTAGCCAAGTGAAATAAATAGGCAAACTGAAGAATCATATTGAATAATGAATGAGTAGACTGTTCGAGGAAAGAACCATATCTAAGAAGTCGTAGTGGATTATGCATACATGAGATATAACTAGTATACCATTATGTTTCTATATAAAACACGTTTGCCGTTAAATACGGATGTGGTATGAATTTTGTTATCTCTGCGCGGGTGATATGCCAGGAGTGTGTGTCTATCTCCGTATAGATTATGTTCCCGGAGACTAGTATTGTCTTGTATAAGTAATGTGATAGGAAAAGTAGGCTGTGTCAATGGGACTGTAGTACCGCTGATAGTGTGTTACCTCTTCTTGTGTGAATTATAAGGGCAGATTCTCTGATCGGTGGATAATTGCACCTGGGGCCATGAGGACAGCTAGAGCTCGAGAGGTTAAACTTGGGATGTAATCGATTAAATTTGGTGTCTTTAAAGCTGTCTTCTGTCATTTTTACTGCAGAGTAATCGATTACCTTTCATTGGTAATCGATTACCTGAAACAGAGGACGAAAATTTGAGCTTCTGTGATCGAAGTAATCGATTACCAGAGATTGGTAATCGATTACCTAGTTCAGTAATCGATTACCAATACTTGGTAATCGATTACCAGAAAACAGGGGAGCCCAAATTGAGGTTCTGACTTCTACAGTAACCTTGGGTAATCGATTACCTCAAGGTGGTAATCGATTACCACTGTGTTAAATTTTGAAAATATGTTTTCTAAAATCTAAAATAAATGGTATTGCTTAGAGAGATTATATTTGGTATGTTTTATGCTTCCGCGAGTTTTGCATTTACAATTATGGCGTTGTTTTAATTGATTACGGAAACGATTAATGTTTAAAGAAAAGAAAGTAATAAAAGAAAAAGTTTACCCGTAATTTAGTTAACTCAATTACTGTGATTGTAACTGTGCTTAATACCATATGCAATGATAACATTACCGGTACGTAACGGGCTGTTACAAAAACTCCAAGACGATCAGTGTTAGGTTTGAAGGGTTCAAACCCTCTAACGTTGATCCACACCACCCATGTCAAGATGCAAGAACTCTTCTTGTCAAGCCACCAATTGACCACCACAAAGAGGCTTGCTATGCGCTCAATAGGTGAAGAAGGAGGCTAGGTAAATGTGTTTAGAAGAGTGAAGTCTTCAGCATGAAAATTTCACAAGAGTGGGGAATGGATTGGAGTAGAATTGGCTAGGTCTTTTTCCAAAAACCTTAAGGAGAACTTACCCCTAGTATGCGCACAAGAGAGTGAGAGAAATCAAATCATAATTTTCACTTAAAAAACCAATGAAAGTGGCGCACAAGAGAGGAGAAAAAGGTGGAGTTGTTGCAATTCAAAATTCCCAACAACCTACCTTTGAATCCTTATGAGACTAGGTCTCTATCTAGTCAAGATTCTGAACTAATGGTCATCATATGACCATCCTATTCATGCGCCCCATTCAGCCCCAAAAGGGGTCCAGATACTTTGAGCTGTTGCATTTAAGTTTGAACCAACTAGCTCACTGATTCTCTCAACAACCAAATCTGATTGGAGCTTGTTTGTTTGAAAAAGATGACACTCATCTCCAACAAAGTGGCGCCCCAAATCAGCCTTTGGAGATCTCCATAGATCTTTTCTTGATACAAGGAATTTGTTCCAACAAGATCTCATCTTATCCATTTGTTATGAAACAACTTTTCATAGCCAATTCAAATTCGAATTCAAACATTTAAATTCAAATGTTCAAACATTTAAATTCTAAATTCAAATTCAAATTTCAAATTCAAATTCAAATTTCAAATTCAAAATTCGAATTTCAAAATTCAAATTCAAATTTCAAATTTCCAAATTCAAATTTCAAATTCAAAATTCAAAATTTAAATATTTGATAATTAATTTAACCAATTAAATTAATTAGTAATGTCTTGGACCATCCAAGCCCATTAACCATACCATACGCCCTCTCCCTCTTAGGTGGGCTTCCAAACTTCATCTTGGGCTAACAACCATTATTAGGCCCAATACCTTTAATGCTAGATCATCATGACAATAAGGTGTTAGTGTGTGACCCATTAGGTCCAACATAGCCACTGACATAAATGGGCTTGGGCCCAATAAGCCCACAACCCATTTAATGACAACACAGAGCACTAGCAATGCTTTGTTGCCCCAGAGCTAGTTAGATTAATGACTTGATCATCCTATTACACATATTTGGTTGCCGTATATATTTCCTTTCGTCTCGGTTACCTTCCCATTAAACCTAGGGTAAGGAAACGTATCAACCCTTGCGGTTTAGGGTAAGCTTTATTCGAAATAGGGAATCTTCAATTTACTGAATCTAAAGGAAGATCATCTCATGATCTCTTTTACTATGTATAGATTCTCGAGTCCCTGTAAATGTCATCCTGATTTCTCCGATTTACAGATAACCTAATCTCTCACAGAGATTTGACGAATTCCTTCAGCTTATCACCCTAGCCCTGTGCTCTTTCAGGACAAGCTCAACAGTGTACCTATGAGTCTCCATGTTTCAGGCAGACGAGGTATACAATCAAAGCATGCCTTCTAGAACACAGTCTCGGTAATAACTTCTGGTCTAAGGAAAAACATACCCAAATATAAAAAGACTACTCCAATGACACTATCTGTGAGATTTCCTTATAGAGTCTCTTTGTGGGTTTGTTCAGTGCGAGCTATACCCTTATAGGTCCACCCACGACTTTTAGCTAAGACATCTCTATATCTGTAGCACATGAGGTCTTTTACCTTGTATCCGTATACAAGTAGATAAGTCGTGCTAGTCTTACCCGAGATCACTGATCCCCATTCTCAGTTTCTCTAGACTAGGAACGTAAAATTAGGAATTCAGTATCCTTGAATCCTCATGATCGTGATCTCATCACAGATACTCAAGAGATACCTATTTTATTCCAAGGGGTTTATCCAGTTACTCATATAAAATATTAACAATAATATTGAGACAAAATATGAAACAAAATAAAGAGTGCTTTTATTTATTTGTGACAATATAAAAGGTCCACATATGTCCCAATCTAATCAAAAGATTGTCTCTAGGACATCCATATACTAACATTTAATCCTTTTTTTTTTCTTTTTTTTTTCTTTTCTTCTTTTCTTTCAGACACTTTGTGTCTTTAATCCCTTTTTCGTTTTCTTCCTTCTTTTCTATATCTCCAACACTTTGTAACTCCTTGTACATTCATTCATTACAGGAAACACCTTTCTCCCAACAGAACTTTTCATCCATTATCACTTATCTGAACCTTTTAATATGAAGGATTGGAATGAATGTAGGTTCTTGGTTTTATAGACAAACAGGCTTAAGCCCAAGGGTTTCATGCAATGGAAACATTAGGATTGGCCATTTAAACTTTCTGGTTCAAGAAGAAAGTGCCTCAATCATTTCTACCCTGCACATCATAAACCATTTCAAGCAAGAAACAGGGCAAGTTCTAGAGTTATTCATGCAGTGAAGTGCTCTCTGAACAAAATTTTCTGTATAGGCTCAAATTCTCACAGTTCAATGTGCATGCTTGACTTTCTCTATATGCATCAAAACTAATCTCTCTACTCTTACACATTGAATGAGTCATGCAATCATTTCATTTAAGCTCAACATGCAAGGTATAAGATTGTATCCTTAATTTCATCAATCATATAAAACTTTGATCAGTCTAATCCTCATGGAATCCATATCACAACTGAAATCCAAATCATACAAGAAAACTTAAAAAAGAAAAATTGAGATATTTCCATCAATTCGTGTGACATCTCCATGATGTTTGCATGCCATTCATTCACACCCAATTCCCAGATTTAAATGTTGTTGTCCCCAGCAACTAATTTAAACCTAAAACAACAAGTGATCACTGAAACACATTCAATTGTAAACCAATAGCATCAGTACTATTGCAATGTGCATCATGCAAAAAGAGTGAATATCCCAATGTACTTAACTGAACTACAAAAGTAAACTAATAGCAAAATAAACTAAAAGAAACTAACAACAAAATAAAAAGAATTTGAGAGTGTGTGTAATGAGAGTGAAGGAGTAGAATATGAGAGTGTGTGAAACATATGAGATAACCATGTAAATCATATAAGTGGACCAGCGTTAAAACGTTGAAATCAAGCGTTTTAGCGCTGGTCTCCAGAGACATATGCACATTGATATGCGTCGCATCACGCTAAAACGGTCACGTCTGAACGTTTTAGCGCTCTGGACCAGAAAAAACAAACTTCACACATAAATATAAATTGCTGAAAATAAAAGATTCAATCTCAAATATTAATGGTGTCTGTCAATGTTGAAGAACAAATCCTCGGCAATGGCGCCAAAAACTTGTTGTGGATTTAGCAAGTGTACTAGTCACACAAGTAATAAAATGATGAGTAAAGATCGTTCCCACGAGGATTTGTGTTCAAGCACCGACTAACCATATATACTTAAGTTGAATCAACCAAAAGATTATTAATTGCATTGATTACTTGTCACCAGAAATGTAGTTGAATTGCATAAAAACTTGATAAACAAATAAAATGTGATTATAATTTAAACAAGTAGTCAGATGACAATTTCTCTCAAGCATGAATTTATGGATGAACCAATTTCCATAATGAATTATCTACTATGTGATGTTGATCAACCTTTTTCTTATCATCAAGATGTAATGTCTTACTACCCTGATTGATACATTAATCAGAAACCCCAATGTCTTGGTGATTCCCTTCTTAATACATGCATTAATTACTAAAGTCTTAAGATCACATCAGAATCCTAGCATCAATGTCTTGACTACTAGAACACTGATGATGAAGTTGTCAGATACAGAAATAATGTAAACATGTTTGTTCTACACTATTCCCTTAATAGAAAGAATTAATCAAGACAACTTCATACAATCACATAAGAGATAAACAAAATATCTAATTAACCATTCATAAATTCACACTTGAGTTCCATTGAATCAGACTACAAAGGACTCTACTTAGACATAATGAAAATATAAGCAAGAGAAGAAGAAAGATCAAACTCCATTGTCATGATGGTTGAGTCTTCAGTCTTCAATTACAATTACATAAAATGTACTAACTAATACAATACTAGATCCTAAGAAATTTGGAAGTTTAGAGAGAATAAGGAGTCAGATCAGATCTATGAAAGTTCTGATATGATCTCCCCTCTCCTAGTGTCTGAGATAATAGGATATGAGATATGAGATATGATAGATGGGATATGTCAGAATGTGAAGGCCCTTGCCTTTTATAGAGTTACAAAATACAACTGAAAACTGCCATGGGCGCTAAAACGTTCATTGATGGGCATTTTAGCGTCCATGTTTGACGGATGCCCAACTGCTTTTAACTGATTCCAACGCTAAAACGTTTGACTTGGGCGTTTTAGCGTTCAAGACCAGAGTCTTTTCCCACATCAAAGCGCTAAAATGTTTGATCAAGAGGTTTTAGCGCCCAAGACCAGAAACTTTTTCCAACAGCAGCGCGCTAAAACGTCAGTGTTGGATGTTTTAGCACTCGGCACCAGCAACTTTTGTCTTCAGCTTGTAGCAGCGCGCTAAAATGTTCTGTGTGGATGTTTTAGCGCTCAACACTTGAGCAGTCTCCCTTCAGAATCTTCTTATTTCTCTCTGCTGCTCCTTGAGCTTCATTTCCCTACAAGACAATGTAAATTTTCCACAAAGCTTTCAGAACTTGTACTTGAGAGATTTCCAAGACATTAACCTCTTTTCCATCCATTTAATCACACAAATTGATATTAATTTATGCTTAAAAACCTTATAAACCAAGGTTTTATCGAGATACTTATCGAGGAGTATTCGAATACTTTTGTCAGAATGAGCCTAAAATCAATCTTAACAAGTTGGGAAGCCTTAAATACAATATAGGACCTTAATGAATCAGTGTGGGCTTGTCCTAGAGGTGTTCAAGTGATAAAAATGAAATAACCCATTAACAAGGCTTTAGGAGAAGCCGGTAATCATTAAACAAAAAAGGAAATGTTGTCCTTATACAATGAAACTCTAGACTATGTATATTAATGATATTTATGGCATAAACAGACTGTGATTTTGCTGTTTGGTGAACCATGGATTGCTAATTGGACTCTTGACTTTAAATTGTTAGCTTGCTAGGTAAGCTATCGTGTCCTCGGTTTAGTCATTGTTTGTTCCACCATACCCCATGGGGGGATGGTTTATATGCATGATGTGTTTTCATGTATTGATTTATTGAAATGCTTTTGAGCTGTTAAGTGCAAATGCCTATGATATGTATGTGGTGTTCTCCTAGACGGGATTAAGTTCTCGTGGGCAGGTACGGCATTGGCGTGTACTATTGTGGGTTGTAGACGCACTTACAACCTATGCTTCCCTTCATCAGTAGAATAATTTACACACATGACATGATTATATGCTGCATTGCACTGATTTCTAAACTTATATTGTTATACTGCTTTTTGAACTTATATTGCATATGTAAGTGAACTTGGGGTGGAGAGATCCTTGAGGACCCTTTGTCTTACTGAGATTTCTTTTTAGAGATCTCACCCCACGTTTAGGACACATTTTCAGGTTCAGGTAACTCGGGGGTTGATACCTCGGGCGGCAGGAGGCCGGAGCTTAGTTGACTGATGTATGCATGTTATGCTGATCTGCTTGGATGCTGATTTATGTTTGATTGTTATTATATTGTTATTATATTGTTATTTGAGCTGAGACTATGTTGGGCTTTGTTGCCTTATTTGGTGAGCATGGGGGTTGTCCATGCCACATTGTTTTGACTATGTTATTTAGACTTTGGTTTGTATAATCTATCAGGATACCGCCCGGTCTACATGTTGTAGTTCCGTGACTAGATACACATTTATTAATTGAGGTTATTCAGTTAGTTGTTTAATTTCAATTTACATACAGGCATTATTTTGAAAAAGGATTAAGTAATCAACTTGGTTAATAATAATGACGTCATAATTGGAAAGAAAAAGTTAGTTCCGCATTTTAATTAAGCAGCGCTTCATACGATGATATGATAACAAATCGGATGCGTACGAGGTTTTACATTAAGTGGTATCAGACAACTTTCTAGGAAAAAGCCTGTATGTATTGCAATAATTTAGAATGTGTTGCTGTGTGTCTGTGTTGTGTGTTTCCTCTGTTGGGTTTTGCTATGAGGATGCATGTGTGACCACATTGCGTGGGCCTGATCAACTCATTCTTTGTGTAACTTATGCAGAGTCATGGTAATGCCTAGGAGAAACCGAGACCCTGATCCTGTCTTGAATGCCTTAGTTGAGATGCAGGCGGCTAGACTAGCCGATCAAGAGGCCGCTAGGTTGACCAACCAGGAAATGATGGATGTCATTAGAGAGACAAACCGGAAAGTCGTGGAAGAGGTTTTGGAGGCAAGCCGACTGGCGTATATGACCATGGTACGGGTCATATTGGAGAAGATGAGGATTGGTTGTCATGACAGCCAACTTCCTCCACTGCCACCACCTCCATACCCACAGCAGTGTGGGAGTGGAGTTGGAGGGATGTTAGTTGGGAATGAATCCTCGCTCCTTGAGGGTATCCCGTGTGAGAAGACCCGTAAGGGTACTTGCTGGAAAGGACAAAAAGTATGTTTCAGATGTGGCAGGCAATGTCACCTTATCAAGAGGCGCGCTTCCAAGGCGGAGCGAGCTGCAGGAATACAAAATGTTTCAGTATGTTTCAGTATGTCGCATAGAAAGGATAGCTGGATCGACATCTAAGGACTTTGATACTTGCATTCAGCAAGGCGGTGACTTCGAGAAGATTCGTGTGAATCACGAGGCAAAGAAAGTCAAAGAATCTGAGGCTAAGGGAAACAGTAGTTCCACTTCCTGAAGGGACAGGAAGTTTGGATGCAAAGGTAAAGGGAAGCAGCTACAGGTCAAACAACTGTGCAATAAATTCAAGAGGTCTACTACTCTGGCAGACAACTTTGCTAGACCCTTGTTTATCCCGAAGTGTATAGGTTGCGAGAAAGAGCATTTGGGACGTTGTGCTTCGGGTGAGCTGATATGCTTCAGGTGTGGCAAGAAGGGCCACTACTCCAGGGACTGCGTTACTCGTGGCGCGAGTGCTGCTGTTGCTCTTGTGGTACCATCCCATATGACTCCTGCACCACCAGTGACCAACCGAGTTCATTCGTCGGATAGTCAGCAGTCGGATAGAGCTCTGAACCTTGTCAGAGGTATTATTTCCATTGGTGGAATTGATGTTGATGTTTTGTTTGACTCCGGGGCTACGCATTCTTTTATTGCAACCCCGATTACTGTGGGGCTTGAGTTGTCCATGTCTGTGCTTTCTCCACCGTTGCGGGTGACTACCGCCACGGGAGAAAAGTGTGATACTTCCACTGTACATCGAGATGTCGTGTTTCAGTGGAATGGCCGTGATTTTTTGGTAGATCCGATAGGATTGCCGATGGCCAATTTAGAGATCATTCTGGGCATGGATTGGTTGTCCAGGAATTGTGCATTGATTGATTGTTGTGCCTAGCGAGTGGTGATGTCTTCGTGTGATTCCACAGTCAGTTCCTCGCCTTATATATCATTATTGCAGGCTAGGAGAGCCTTGAGTGCAAGGGCATTCGAATATGTCATGTTGGGAGGTTTGGTGAGTGGGACATAGGATGATATCACTGGCATTCCTGTGGTGAAGGAATTTCTCGAGGTATTTCCTGAGGAGATTCCTGAGTTTCCGCCACAGCGGGAGATAGAGTTCTCTATAGATTGTTTCCTGGTGTGGGGTCTATTTCATTAGCTCCATATCGGATGTCGCCACCAAAGTTAGCAGAGCTGAAGAAGCATATTGAGGATCTTTCGACGAAAGACTTCATCCGACCGAACGTGTCTTCTGAGCCTTGAGGTATACCATGATCACCTCCTTTATATTTTCATGATTTTAGCTTGATTAAGCCACTAAATGAGGAAACTTGAACCATTTGAGGTAAAGGATCATAATCTATGCTCATAAGATGTCAATGAAGTTCTGTTTGTGGAGTTATTGGACTCTCAATCGCATTTGGACCCTTAAAATTGAGTTTATGCAGAAACTACACGAATTTCTGCATTCTGTCAAAAAAGTATTTGAATACTTTTCGTGAAGTATTGAGATACTTGCCTGGTATTCGAATACTTGTCGAAAAGTATTGGGATACTTTTCTGGGAATGGCAGTATTCGTATACTTCAGTAAAAGTATTGGGATACTTGTTGGTATTCGAATACCTTAGTAAAAGTATTGGGATACTTTTGGTATTCGAATACTTATCGGGGAGTATTAGGATACTTAGTGGTATTCGGATACTCTAGTAAAAGTATTGGGATACTTAGTGGTATTTGGATACTTCAGTGAAAGTATTGGGATACTTAGTGGTATTGGAATACTTCAGTAAAAGTATTGGGATACTTAGTGGTATTGGAATACTTAAGTAAAGGTATTGGGATTCTTAGTGGTACTAGAATACTTCAGTCAAAGTATTGGGATACTTAGTGGTATTTTAATACTTTAGTAAAAGTATTGGGATACTTAGTGGTATTGGAATACTTCAGTGAAAGTATTGGGATACTTAGTGGTATTGGGATACTTTAGTGAAAGTATTGGGATACTTTTCTGGGAACGAAAATATTTGAATACTTATCGAGGAGTATTCGAATACTTTTGGCAGAATGAGCCTAAAATCAATCTCAACAAGTTGGGAAGCCTTAAATACAATATAGGACCTTAATGAATCAGTGTGGGCTTGTCCTAGAGGTGTTCAAGTGATAAAAATGAAATAACTCATTATCAAGGCTTTGGGAGAAGCCGGTAATCATTAAACAAAAAAAGGAAATGTTGTCCTTATGCAATGAAACTCTAGACTATGTATATAATGATATTTCTGGCATAAACAAATTGTGCTTTTGCTGTTTGGTGAACTGTGGATTGTTAATTGGACTCTTGACTTTGAATTGTTAGCTTGCGAGGTAAGCTTTCGTGTCCTCGGTTTAGCCATTGTTGGTTCCACCATACCCCATAGGGGGATGGTTTATATGCATGATGTGTTTTCATGTATTGATTTATTGAAATGCTTTTGAGTTGTTAAGTGCAAATGCCTATGATATGTATGTGGTGTTCGCCTAGACGAGATTAAGTTCCTGTGGGCAGGTACGACATTGGCGTGTACTATTATGGGTTGTAGACGTACGTACAACCTATGCTTCCTCTGATCAGTAGAATAATTTACACACATGACATGATTATATGCTGCATTGCACTGATTTCTGAACTTATATTGTTATACTGCTCTTTGAACTTATATTACATATGTAAGTGAGCTTGGGGTGGAGAGATCCTTGAGGACTCCTTGTCCTACTGAGATCTCTTTTTAGAGATCTCATCCCACGTTTGGGGCACATTTTCAGGTTCAGGTAACTCGGGGGTTGATACCTCGAGCGGCAGGAGGCCGGAGCTTAGTTGACTGATGTATGCATGTTATACTGATATGCTTGGATGCTGATTTATGTTTGATTGTTATTATATTGTTATTTGAGCTGAGACTATGTTGGGTTTTGTTGTCTTATTTGGTGAGCATGAGAGTTGTCCATGCCACATTGTTTTGACTATGTTATTTAGACTTGAGTTTGCATAATCTATCTGGATACCGTCCGGTCTACATGTTGTAGTTCCATGGCTAGGTACACATTTATTAATTGAGGTTATTCAGTTAGTTGTTTAATTGCAATTTACATACAGACATTATTTTGAAAAAAGATTAAGTAATCAACTTGGTTAATAATAATGACGTCATAATTGGAAAGAAAAAGTTAGTTCCGCATTTTAATTATGCAGCGCTTAATACGATGATATGATAACAAACCGGATGCATACGGGGTGCTACACTGCTCCCAGAGAAGACTCCATCGCAAAACACGACCGAAACTCCCGAAAGGAGCATAAACCGACGTAAGTCCAAACCAACACATCTACTGGCCATAGATCACAATTTCTATATCACACAACATGCCACACGCATGTGAATCAACAAGTGAATAATGCATGAACATACTATTACACATATTATCAAAGACCACACATCCAACTATCACTCACAACTTGGGCATAGTGGAACACACAAGGGGATTAACCCCAGTACCAAGAGTTTACCTGGAAGAACTCCTTATAGCAAGCTCTCCAATGTTAGCTCCAAGATCAATCCTCTTTTATGGAATTCGCGAAGGGAAACCAACATTGATCAATGTACCCTGATCAACCATATGTTTGGGAAAAAACAATTAATACCAAACCACACAAGAATAAACATTAGCCCTAAACCCCATGCACATGTTCAAGTTACACATTGCCATAATCGAAGGCTCTCTCATTCACAGTCTCATTTAATCTCTCCAATAATCAATATTTCATCTCCAACAACCGCATTTATTGATCCTAACCATAATTTCCCTCAAATGTGCTTACATAGCCATTGGTGACAACATGCAATGTCCAAGACAATTTCAATGGTTCAAACATATTTCATGTTTGTAACGCCCGACCGCTTCAAGAATCAATGACTATCCCCACACACTAACATGAGACTTTTCAGTGTGCTTTTTCTCATTCGCACACTTCCCGGAAAAACTTCCCAGGAGGTCACCCATCCCACAATTGCTCCAAGTCAAGCACGCTTAACTATGGAGTTCTTTCGATCCGGGCTACCAAAATGAAGACGCATCTTGTTAGCTTAGGTAGTACCAATTAATTCTTATAAGTCATCCCAAACTGTGCAGTCTTATACCTGCACAGCCTTTGGAATCCCTCTCTTTCGTGTGTCGATTCGATTCATTCATGCGCATGTAAGACTTTTCAACGTGTTTTGTCCTCACTCGCACATTTCCCGGAAAAACTTCCCAGGAGAATCCCACAATTGCTCCAAGTCAAGCACGCTTAACTATGGAGTTCTTCCGATCCAGGCTACCGAAAAGCAGATGCATCTTGTTAGCATAGGTAATACCAATTAATTCTTATAAGCTATCCCAAACTATGCAGTCTTATACCTGCACAGCTTTTCGAATCCCTCTCTTTCGGGTGTCGATTCGATTCATTCATGCATGCAACCCCCATGCTTAACTATGGAGTTCTTCCGATCCAGGCTACCGAAAAGCAGATGCATCTTGTTAGCATAGGTAATACCAATTAATTCTTTATAAGCTATCCCAAACTGTGTAGTCTTATACCTGCACAGCTTTTGGAATCCCTCTCTTTCGGGTGTCGATTCGATTCATTCATGCATGCAACCCCCCGCTGGAAGTATGTCAGGAGCCGCTCCTTGTCTGTGCCTTTTTGCACCGGCGATCACTCCCCGCCCTCGTCAGCGCTCGGGATGTTACATGCCCACCAGCTTCTGCCTGGTTCGTCCTCGAACCACACCGTACTGGATGAGAGGCCCTGCTCTGATACCACTTGTAACACCTGGCAACTTGCAAGGATCAACGACTGTCCCCACACGCTAACACGAGACTTTTCAGTGTGCTTTGTCCTCACTCGCACATTTCCCGGAAAAACTTCCCAGGAGGTCACCCATCCCACAATTGCTCCAAGTCAAGCACGCTTAACTATGGAGTTCTTCCGATTCGGGCTACCGAAAAGCAGATGCATCTTGTTAGCATAGGTAGTACCAATTAATTCTTATAAGCTATCCTAAACTGTGCAGTCTTATACCTGCACAGCCTTTGGAATCCCTCTCTTTCGGGTGTCGATTCGATTCATGCATGCATGTAACCCCCCGCTAGAAGCCTGTCAGGAGCCGCTCCTTATCCGTGCCTCTTTGCACCGGCGATCACTCCCCAACCTCGTCAGCTCTCGGGATGTTACAATGTTCATCCAACATCCATATTAAATTCCCTAACAACTACACATAAGGTCCATCCACCACATTAATGACTTCAACCATAATTTTCAAAACTTTCCAACCATAAATTTCACTAAGTTAAAATTTATATATCACTATAAATTTTATGGGTTTAATCATCATTACACATCATTCTAAGTATTTAATTCCAAAGGAGACATACCTTTTAATGATCCTAACTACCACAACTCATCAACACAAAACTAAACACTCATTCATTTTATGTTTTCCATGAAAACTCAAAGAGAGTTTAGAAACTTACCACCAATGATCTTCAAATGATCATAGGATAGGTTTCCAACCAATTAATCAAGCCAAGAAAGCTCCAAAGTTACTCATCTACTCAACAAATTCGAAATGCTCAAGAAGGAAGAACTCTTCACACAATACTTCCCACTAGATGCATTCAACATGGAACACACTCATAATCTCAAGCGGAACAAGTTTGTAGTTCGTAGTTTCTCCTAAAAATGGCTCTAACTCAAAGTGAAATTTGAAAAGCTCCAAAAGCCCTAAAAATGGTGGAAAGCTGCGTGAGGGTGAAGAAGAGAAGAGAGTGTGTGTGCTGAAAAATAACCCCTCCACATGTGTTTTAACTCATTTAAGTGGGAGGTGGGTCTCACTTATCACTTTAACTCACTTAAACTTACCCATTTAATTCACCAAATTCAATCTCAAATAATTTTTATCCAAATTCCACATGTTTTTTATTTCCTAAAATGTTAATTCCATTTTACACTTACTGGTTCAATTATAGTGTCGTATTTTATCCGGTAATAGTCACTATTTATCTAAATGTTTCAAAATACACCTACGAACTCCAAATTTTGTATTGAATCTATTTCCATAATTATTTTCCTCAAATTAAGCTCCGATTTAACATTACACTGCCTTGGGTTATGCAGTTGGAAAATTACCATTTTGCCACTGATGAGTATTTTGATCCCAAATCTCAAGATTTTCACTAATTAAACCCTCTAACCCTCAATTAAATATCTAACATCATAATTAAATATACGAGATGTTATAATGATCTTCAAGTGAACACTCATTTTATCTTTAACACATATTAACCATAAATAAAAGGTGAGATAAAATATGATAAAGCTAAAATATGCTCAAATTAAATATATCAAAAAATACTAAATAGTAAAAGGTGTACTGTGACTAAATAGATTGTCTTTAAGACACCAGCATATTAACAGAAGAAATATTTTTTCTTTAAAATATTATTACAAAGGGATGTAAAATATCGCATGCAATCCACTGAAAAATAATTTGCATTTTTCTTGTAATGATATTTTAATTTTTTTATTTAATCAATGTCGACGAAGAGGTACTAAAAAAAACCGTAGTTTGTGGCATCCTTTTCCTGTTCTAAAATGAGAAATGATTTACAGGTGTCAAAATTATATAACTTAATAGAGGGATAACTATGATGAATGTTTTAAAGATACCTAGAAAGTCTAATCTATATTGCAAATAATTAATTATAGATCTTGAGCTAAATATTTGTCATCGGTTTGTTTTACGGAAGAGATAAAGTCAAAAGGTTCCTTAGACCCGTGATTGACGAAAGCAATTTTTTTTGCAGATAATTTTTACTTATGTCTGATTAAAAGGAAGATCAGTGCGTCAACATTTTCTCGCAAAAATGATTTTGTAAAGCGTAGTATGTTTTAAGGTTTCGTGTTTTTTAAATCTACTTTAAATAATTTTGTCTAATTTCATCGAAATAATATTTTTTAAGGTAGAAATTATAATATATTTGTAATTTTAATTTATTTTAGGATTATAATAGTCTTTATTATTCTAATATTTTACTTTTTTAAGTTTAAAATGATGTCGTTTCGATAAATATTAACTTTAGATACTCTTTCCCATGTTTTAATCAGACTTTTAGGTGGAGAAAATAGGTTAATCAAAGTTCAAGCAAAGACAAGGAATGGAACATAAATTGGATTAAATAAAATCATATATTTTTCTTTGCTTCATTTTATATTATAGGAAACAATTGCGTGAGGGTAGTGCCTTGAACACTTAAAAAATCATAAGGTCATAATGTCAACATAGAAAAGACATGCCCTTATCAGTTTTATTATATGCGCAAATTTTAAGTGTTTGATTATCATCTATTAAATAGAAGTTTAAGATTTCCAATTTCAAGCAAAGCCTATCCTCCAGGTAGAATATCTAATCTTTATTGCAAATAATTAATTAATTATAGATATTGAGCTCAATATATGTAGATTTTCTTTAACTTGAGAAATAATATAAAAAGATTTTTCAGACCAGTGATCGAGGAAAGTAGTATTTTTTTTTTCCTTCACAAAATCTAAAGTTAGTCTGATTAAAATTAAAGGAAGATCAGTGCGTCAACATTTTCGCACAAAAAAGGTACTGTAAAGCGTAGTATGTTTTAATCTGTCTTTCAAGTGGAGAAAATAGGTTAAACACAGTGGAAGCAATGGCAAAGATTGGAACATAAGTTAGATTAAATAAAATCATATATTTATCTTCGTTTTATTTTATATTACACGATACAATTGCGTTATGGATAGTGGCCAAAACTTATAAAGTCATAAGCTCATAATGTCAACATCGGAAAGGCACGCACTTATCAGTTTTATTATATTCCTCTAATGCCATTATGCTTCCGCAGAAGAATGAACCAAGTCTTTTACTATAAACGCAAATTTTATTTGTTTAATGTTTGAAAGATATTATATCTAAGAACCCGTACTGTTAATTAAAGAAGTTAATTAATTAATTATGTGAAATTAGGAAATAATTTCATAATTGACCCTAATATTTATTATGAGGCTTAAATAAATATAGAAAGTGGTTAATAATGCTTAAAGTCGCTTTTCGGACGAAAAGTGCAGATATCGATTCTGTTACTCGGTATAAATGCGTACCAAAAAAGTATCCGGAAAATTATAATAAGTACATGAATATTACTAGAATAATATATAGGACTTGTAAATCGAGTTTCAAGTTAAAATAATGAGAGCTGGTGCCAGAAACTGATACTGGCTATGAAAAGCGCGTACCAGAAAGGTGCTGCAAAAAATAAAATAAAAATATGATAAATCTTGTAAAAATTAGTAGGTTAAAAATCCTGAGTTTGGGATTAAAATGCTAAGCGTAACAATTAACGATAATAATGTGTGTTTATGACTTAACCGCCTATATATAGTGTTTGGCACTAAACCCTAAGCTGATTCTTCAGCCACTATACGTGTGTTTTGGGGACAGCTGCTGCCACCTTCACTTCTTAACCTCTTTGGCTTGAAAATCTCCCAAGTTTGCACTTTTCTTTTCAATTCTCTTCATCTTTAAGCCTCTATACACTTGAGAGTTGGCATTGTGAGGAGTTGTGGGTTATATTCAGAACTTCCAGCCACTGTTGGTTGGGGAGTAAACTGAGTTTCCTTGTTTTGAGTTGTTAGAGCCTTGTTCTTAGTTGTAGAAGCTCCAAGTAACTTCTTTTGTGAAGGAAGAACTCAATTTGTTGGTCCATTTTCATTCTCTTCAAAGTCAGTACCTTGGAGTTGTCATGTGAGCTCCAAGAGCACCTTTGGTTGGCTGTTTGAACCTTGGGTAAGTGTTACCACCTTTGATCATGAGTTTAATGGGTTAAAGTTGATGTCTTGGCATGTTTAATAAGTTAAACAGGTATGTAATCTGAGTATGAACCTTAATGTACCTAAAAATAGAGTCTTGAACGTTTTGAAGTGGTAAAAGATGAACCTTTGATGGATATCTTCGCGAAATGCAGAAACTGCATTCTGTCGCGAAATATCCGGATATTGATATCCGGATATGGGAATCTGGATATCCGAGTATTGATATCTGGATATTGACAGAGTGATATCCGGATATTGATATCTGGATATGTCCCCGAAGAATATCCGGATATTCTAGATTTCGAAAAACAGTGAAGGCACTGTTCATACAGATTGTCATTTTGGGTTGGTGGACCCATGATCGACTTATGTGGACTTCTGTAATAATTAAACTAAGTCAGAATCAAGTGATTAAGAAATTATGACTTTGAGAGAAGTCTAAAGACGTAAAACATAAAGGAAGGGCATTGTTTTTAAATCTTATGCTTGTTGTGCATAAATATTGATAATATTGTTGGTCCAAACAGATTGTGATCCTGCTGTTTGTGGACTCTGAGGTATTGTGGACTCTTGGCTTGGATAGCAAGCTTGCAAGGTAAGCTTTCGTGTCCTCGGTTTAGCCATTGTTTGTTCCACCATGTCCCATGGGGTGATGGTTTATATGCATGATGTGTTTTCATGTATTGTCTTGCTGAAATGCTATTGAACTGTTAAGTGCAAATGCTATATGATATGTATGTGGCGTTCTGTCTAAACAGGAAGCCATGGGGTATTCCTGTGGGCGGGTACAGCATGGGATAGTATTTATGTGGGTAATAGACGTATTCCTGCATTTCTCTTATCAGTAGAATAGTTATAACACACATGACATGAATATCTGTTGAAATTAGGATTTGTGGGAAGCGTGCCCACAGTGCACATAATAGCTTAAAACTGTGATTTCACCAAACGACCGAAAAACTTCGGATTCATCTGATCAAGGGCAATTAAAGGACATCTGTGAATGTTAAAATTTGAAGTTTCTAAATAGTCTAGGAATTAATGGACGTTTAGTGGTTTAAGCAGGAGTTTTAAATTAATTTGAATCGCGTGAGGTGGCGGTGGGACCCACCCCACTTAAGTATACCATGACACATGCGCATTGTTCCTATTCATCTTCTCCTTCTCTCCTCCCTTCCTCTCCAACCCCCCTCTCATTGTGTAAGTTTTGCTTCAAATCTTCATCTCCTCCAATAGGCCATGTGCATTGGAGAATTGTAATATTATGACTATGGACCTTGTGTAATATTTGAAGCATGTATGTGATGAAAGGGCAATAGGCCTATTTTAGGTGATGAATATGTAAATGTTGGAAGAATGCACGAAAATGGAATAATGTGATTGAAATAAGTTTAAGTTTTGACCTTGTGTAATACAAATGTAATAGGTTGTAAGAGCACCAAGACATTGTTGGTCCTTGAGTGCCACCCATATCTATTAGGTACCATTTGACAATAATAACACATTTTTTATAAAGTGGGATAGGTTGAATAAATAAAGGTGGTGCCGTCGAATTTTATATAAACTGACAGTTTTTGGGTGAACTTTGGGAGAGTATATCTCCCTCCACATAGGTCCTATAGGGACGTGCCATACAAAATTTTGAGGATTATTGAGATGCTAACTATGTTGTGTCAAAATTTGTTAGCCATTGGAGTTGTACGCAGACCTGTAGACGCAGAAGAGTGAGGACTGTCCAGATTGCCCTGCACTTGGGGGCTGTCAGGAGCAGGTTTTGAGAAATTTATTTCTCCCTCAATTATAGTTAAAATTATTCCCATGATATGTCAAATTGAAGCTTAAGTTATCTAGTTTACTGTATAAAAATGTGAGAGCAATTGGTGGAGTAGTTTGTTCATAATCGCAGAAATGGTAGAGGCTGTTTGGAGCCCTGTTTGAGGTTGGCTGGCAGCTTTGCTTGTCATCCTTCAAACGGTGATAACCGGAGCAAATGAGAACTTTATGGGGCGCGTGATAGCTTGTTGGAAAGATAATTGAGTCTAGAATAACATAATAAAATAAGAGAGGCATGTAACCACTAAATATCTCTCAATGTCCAGATTACTGAACCATGTTCCGTTGTGTAAAAACCGTAAAAGTGAGAACTATGCTAAGTGGGTTTGTGGGAATCTCTTAGTGACTTAAGATAAGCGTAATATGTTAGTTAAGCAATTATTTTAATTATTCTGCGTATATATTTCAGTTATGATCACACCTTTTATCATTACGTTTTATTATTGTTTTTAAACGCTTACGTAATGAAAAGGAAAAAGTTTACTCGCATTTTTAAATGAACTGCTATGATTGCAACTGCACTTAATATCATAATTAATGTTAACAATACCGGTGTACAACAGGCTGTTACACACACACCCGAGCTTCGGCCATTAAGGCCTTAAATACCCATATTTTGTTGTTAATTTTATTCAACCATCCTTATAGTTTCCTTAGCCACCTACAACACCATACTAACCCACATTTGCATTAAATCATCACTTAGTACAATTTTCCTTCATTTAGACCTATAAAGTCGTGGCACCACATACAAGGACCAAGGGATTTTCATTCCATTTTCAAGTTTCAAGACACTAAATTAGGTCCACACTAATTGATCCAAACACTCACCATATCAATTTACCAAACCAAAACATAATTTTCCCTCAAAAGGTCTTATATGGCCGAATTCACATCACCCCAAATCCAAGGGATTTTCAATTGATTCTCAAGCATTCAATACATCATCCATCATGGAATTAACTATCCTTAATAATCCACAACTCAATTTCAACAACTACATTCATGAGTTCATTCAATTTCCACCTAAAATTTTCACTAAGTTAAACAATTCCAAATGCCTTAAAATTTTATTGGATTTCCTTACTCAAGACATCATTCTAAACAACATTTATCAAAGACACGTGGTCATTTAAGGCCTCCAACCACCAAACCCACATATACACAAGTTTAGATATTTAATTTTTCGATCCAAGAGAATACTAAGAGGAGATGAGAAACTTGCCACAAACTAACTCCAAGACTACCCAAATCAACATAAACACCCATCCATGGGTCTAATTTCTTCAAAAATCCGTGGCCTATATGAAGTGATTGATAGAGTGGTTTTAAAGAAGAATGAAGGTGTGGGTTGAGTTCATAAGGTGGTTTACTTAAATTTTCATGTGAAATGTGAGGGGATTTGATGAAGAATCCTTACACAAGGGTTGGCCGCGGGTTTGGAGAGCAGGGAGGGAGGGAAGGAGATGATGAATAGATCATATGTGTTCTTTTGATGTTTTAAGTGGGTGGGTCTCACATGCCACCTCACACAATTTAAAAAACCACTTAACTCACTAGGGTCCCACATGCCACCTCACACAATTCAAAAAACCCACTTAACTCACTAATCTCAAATTAATTCATGAATTATCCATTAAATAAAAAATTTAACATTCATGAAATTCCTTTAATTATCCTTAAACAGATGAATTTGAAGTTTTCCGATAATTCGATGAAATTACTGTTTTACCCTTAGTGGTGCACCGTTGGCTCATTTCCCTCAAAATCCTAAAATCCATCAAATTATACCAATAATCATATTTCTTGATCCTAAACACCTTTTTCAGTATATATTCAATTCTAGAGCACTAACCTCATCCGATAAAAATATTATTCATTAATTTTTCAGAAACTTGCCTAACCACTCAAATTTTCATTTTGAATCCATTTCCAATATTATTTTCATCATTTGAGGCCTAATTTTATCATTTTACAATTTAGGGTTACGTATTTGTTGATTTAACATTTTACCCTTCGTACGTATTTTGACCCAGAACTTAGGATTTTCACTAAGCATACCCTTTAACCCTAAATTTAACTATTAATATGTATTTTAAATATTTGAGGTGTTATATAGCATATCCTGATATATGGTGTAGCATATATAGATATCTGCTATAGTATATTCGAATATATGATGTAGCATATCTGGATATGTAGGGGTGATATATCCGAATATGCCCTGATATATATTCGGATATGCACTTTCCCAAAAAATGTTCTAACAGCTATAAACGATTACATTTTGTTGGAAACTTATAGATACTCACCCCCAATGGCTCTAAACATATTTTGAGCCTTCCTTGATAGATTTTATTGCTTTTACACTTGCATAACTCATTATTGATCATTTAAAGTCTTTGAGCTAATTTCTTTGTAAAAGATCATATGCCCATAGAGCTTTAATTTGTATTATCCACACTTTGAGAGTGTAAATCCTTATTCAAATTCTTTTTCTATTGAGTTTTCAAATTGAGGGTAGTGAGACCTAAAATTGTAAAGGTTTCTAAGCACCTATGAAGCTTAGAGGTTGTAAGGTTGCTAAGCACCCGTGAAGCTTAGTGGATTGTAAGGTTTTAAAGCACCCAGAAGCTTGGAGGTAGTACTAGTTTATCAAGCACCCACTACAGCTTGGTGCAATAGTGGAAAACTATTTAGGGGTTGCAGTCTGGACATAGATCACAAGTGGCGGTGGTCGAACTAATCGAGTTGGTTGTAAGATCTTCCTTTACTGATTTAGTCATCATGGGATCTATCCTTTCATCTTATTCATACATGTTACACGTCAAGAGTAAGGAGGTAGTATCATCACTTTATTGACCAAGAGTAGCTTTGCAAGGATAGGAGTCTTCTTCCATAAAATCTCAGAAAAATTCATGAACTCTTTCATGATCTCTTCTTGTGTTCTTCTATAAACTCTAAGAAAGATCTATGAACTCTTTCATGATCTCTTGCTATGCAGAGATTCCCAAATTCTTTGGAAGTCATCCAAGCCCCATAAGTCTTATTGATAACTAATCTCTTATAGAGGATGATGAATTCTTTTGGCCTGTTCATCTACACTCATATCCTCCGATCATACCCCTAATTACATTCTTCTTGTCATCTTATAGGCAGATAGAGTTATACCCCAAAGTATGAACTTCAGACATAGTGTATGATAACAGCCTCAAGTCTGAGGATGATCCACACATCTTAGCAAAGAGAGACATTACTCATCCAATGACACTTCTATAAGTTTCCTTGTGGAGCCTCTCTGGGTCAGTTCAGTGCGACTCGGTCTACTCAAATCTGCCCATGACATAGGTTAAGGAATCTCCATACCTACACTCATGAGGTCTATACCTTACATCTCTATGTAAGTAACCTACTGTCGTACTAGTCTAATGGAGACGGTCAATGCCTTTCACTGGTGCCTCTAGTCTAGGAATGGTTTTAGGGAATAGTCATATAGTGAGCTTGAGTCTCATGATCACGATCTCATCATAGATCCTCAAGAAACACCCATACTATCCCAAGGGACTTTACCAGTTAACATATATTATGAAAAGAGACAGACATTATGAAATCCATAAAGCATGCTTATATAAACAGTAATTGTAAAATGCTCTATAGTACAATCATTGTTATCTGACTATCATATTATCTCTAGGATACCTATTAATTATAACATCATCGTAGCGCGTTTATGTACTAACATGCATATTAGTCATGAAACATACAAGTAAATGCATAAATATAAACACATGGAGATAAAGAAATAAATGGGAGGATGGTCATAGTGCCTCCCATCATGTTCTAGATCTTCAACATGAACCATTCTCTACAAGCTTTGTTCATCCGAAGGCTCTAGCTCCTCTAGGTCATCTCCATGGCCTAAACTCCTCTAATACTAGGACTAATTACATAGGTACAAAAGAAATCGTAAGTTATATTTGGGGGATTAAGGAGAAAAAATAATGTACATAAAGAAATTAATAAGAGCAAAGGCAAGATATGCAAATCCCACTCAACAAAATTTAATTAAAATATAGCCTTTGTAAAATTAAATTTTTTTTGGCTTCATGACTATCCTTATGCTAGTATGTAAGTATCCTAGAAACAATCTATTTAGTCAAATGAACAGTTTTTACTATTTTGAATTTTTTGTTAATTTACTCCAAGCATACTTCGTTTTTATCATATTATGTCTTGCCTTTATATTTATGGTTAATATTTATTTAAAGATAAAGGCCCTAGGTATAAAATGAGTGTTCAATCTGTGATGAGATCTTGATCATGAGAACTCGAGTACATTATATATCTACCACCTGAAGCTTAAGGCAATAAATGTACGGGTTCTTTCATTTATATATTTCATGCTTAATTTATTTATTTCTAACGTAAATATTTTATCACTCATACTTGAATTCTCAACTTCCATTGCGTCCACATATTTTAGTTTAGTATGTATATAAAGTTTTGCATTTGATTTAATATAAAATATTAAAAAAATTTATTGTATATGCTTTTTAGGACAAAAGATGCATGTATAACTACTGTCAATAATCTTCACATGGAATAATTTAGTAAAGGCATGGGCAACATCGCGCGCTTTACACACAAAAGTGTCCCTGTTGTGATTTTTATATAACGTGAACGCGTGGCTTCCCCACGAAAGTGGAAATAACAACTTAGATGTTGTATAAATTATAAATGTATTTATAATCTAATCCGTGTGTCCATGGTGTCCACATGCATACTTTAGGTTCGTATGAATTAAAGGTATAGCATTTTATTCAATATAAAATATTTACTATATACATAGTTGAATATTTCAATAATACTTCATAATATTTTAATTATGTATTTTATATATTTTATATATTTTATTTGATTTCATATTTTAAAGTATTAATATAAATAGGAATTAGTGGCTGCCGTTTATATCACAACTTATTACCTATAAGGGGATATTATTTAAAATCAACATTTTTTTTTTTTGGAAATAATAGGAAATTAAAACAAAAACACAACAAAAAGAAACTAGGCACAAAGCCTAGACCAGTGAACACCTATAGTGTCACCATACAGACTATCAATACAACCTGACGGTGGACAATCAAATTCCTGAATTACCCAAGAGAAACCATAAGAGTAAGAGGCTAGAAAGTCCGCTACTCTATTTCCTTCACGGTGAATGTGAGACATATAAATCTGCCAATCTCGCTGCATCAAATTTCGAATACGATTCACCAAATTAGCCGCAGGGTAATCATGGTGGCACCCATTTGTAATGAGCTGTTGAGCTGAAAGAGAATCTCCTTCGAGCCAAACTTGCCTAAAACCTCTATCCCAAGCTAGCTCCAAACCAACCAAGCAAGCCCATAACTCAGCATGCAAAACTGTACCTGAGCCTAAATTTTTACAGAATCCGACGATCCAAATTCCTGAGGCATCGCGAAAAACTCCTCCACACCCAGTCCTAGTACCATTAGCATCACATGCACCATCAACATTAAGCTTAACCCAATCCACAGGAGGACAACACCAAGCAACCAATCTCTCTATTTGATTCCTTGGTTGATTGCCCGCTCCAAAAACAGGGTTAGCTGCAAGAGCGACACTATCTCTGAAACCAATTGCTGAACGGATAAGTGAATAAGCATTCTGGCGATCACCTTCAAAAACCCAAGAATTCCTACATTTCCAAATTTTCCAGGCTAAGATTCCAAATAAAAGAGGCCAGTCCGACCCCATCCCCCAATCCTTTGAGCTGTCTAAATTAGAAATGATCCAATTGTGCAGGTTGAGGTTGAAAAATTCACGCTGATTTATATGAGGCATTATCATGCACCATACTTCCTTTGATTGTGGACAGTCGCGAATAGTATGAAGGATAGTTTCACTAGACTGATCCTATCGTATGCTTTCTCAAGATCAACCTTGATCGCCATCCAACCTTTAGATCCTCTCTTTTTCCTCATTGAATGGATTAGCTCTTGAGCAATTATGACATTATCCGTACCTTGTCTACCTCTGATAAAACTGCACTGATTAGGCATCACCAGCTTGTCCATCTGCAATTTTAAACGGTTAGCAACAATTTTTGTTACTGTTTTATAAATAACATTACACAAGCTAATCGGACGAAAATCCTTGAAAGTATGAGGATTCTCAAGTTTAGGAATCAAGCAAAGAAGAGTCTGATTCACTTCTTCTATACGACTAGGATCATTGAAGACTCCCTTAATGAAATTACAAACAGAGCTCTCCACTACATCCCATTGGCTTTGAAAAAATATGCTATGAAGACCATCAACACCAGGCGCTTTAAAAGGCCCCATTGAGAACACTACTCCTTTAATCTCTTGACTACTAGGGCAGCTCTCAAGAGCCATCATAACTCTCCTTTCCATTTCTGGGAATTTGTTCCTAATGGGAAAATTAGGCCGGAGAGGAATATCTTCCTTATATAAATTATCATAGTATTCCACTGCCATACTCATGAGAAGAGAAGGGTCAGCAATCCAATCCCCGACATCATTTTGAAGGGCATCAATCCTATTCCTCCTACGCCTGGCAACTGTTGCTGAATGGAAGAATTTAGTATTACGGTCACCAAACCGAATCCAGTCAGTTCTAGATCTTTGGTACCATGTAATCTCTTCTCTAAGATAAATAGTATTTAACTGTTGCCAGATCTCTTTCTGCAGCCTCTCCAGAGAATGACAAGGATGTTGACTTAAGCTATAATCAATTCCACGGAGGCGAGAATGAACATTTTTTTAACTCCTTCCATACTTCAACTTCTATGATTTTAATGTGGTATTAGAGTCATGATGTTCGCCTTGAACATTATATTGAGTTTATGGAACTCGATTCCCGCCAAGTCTATATTTTGTGTTTTGTTAGGACTCAACTACTATATCAAACTCATATTTTGGGGTTTTGTTTATTCTGAATTTCTTTCATACAAATTTTATTGCACAGAGTTGTTAAGCTCTGTTTTAAATCTGTTTCGAAAAATAATATTTTGATTTTGAGAACAAAATATAAAAAAAAAGTTTCATAATGCTTGTTTTTAATGCTCTGTTTAAAATCAAATTTAGAAAATATATCTGAGTTATTTTTATTTTGTTTGAACAATGCTCTGTTTTAATGCACAAATTTTAATGCTCTCTTTGAAATCAAATTTAGAAAATATATTTGAATTGTTTTTGTTTTGCTTTTTGATTTTTGACTTTCAAAAAAAATAAATAGAAAATACCTATTTAATTTTTTTATACATAAAATACCTATTTTGTTAACTATTTTACAAAATAATTTGAATAAAAAAAAATAACTCAATCAAATAAATCCTTTGTACGGTTTTTTTTTTCATATTTTTTGTATGGATTGACTTCGTTTTAACTTTTTTAACTTTTCTTTCCCCAGACATGGCCCGTTTCATCCGATTTTGCCACATAGGCTTTTGCCCCACACGTATTTCGGCATATGTCTCCAATGTCATGCATATTCGGGCCCTGTTTCCTGCTATTTTTTTGTTTATTTTCTCTAGATATATTTATTCTCAATAAACTAAATTTAATAAACTCTATTTTAAGGAAAATTATGAATATTTAAAAAAAATTCATATTATCATTATTATGTCTTAGAAATGTTAAAGTATCTTAAATGATCTCTTACAATTGATTTTTCGTAATTTCTCATATGAACTAATAATCTTTTATATCATATTTTATAATTTCATCTTAACACTTGATTACTGTAATAGAATATTACTCCAATAAATACGTATAAATGCATGAATGAAGGCTGTACCATTGGGTTCTGTAAGCCCAATATGTTCTTTGTGAGGAGATAAGAATCACTGTATGGGTACTACTTCTAATAAAGGTAGAGACTAAGTTAGATAGCAATGTCTCAAGTATGAATCTATCATGAGTTGGGGGGGTGGTGTTATTCAAGGCTTATAAGAATTAGCAGAGTAACCATACATAGATACCCCTTTGCCCGGTGATAGAGGGGTATTTATAGGAGAAGAAGATGCTCACCTTATGCGGGTAGGTGAGCTGGGTTAACTCTTCCTCTCTGCTGGAGCCATGTCAAAGGATTTCACTTACCAACAGAGGAAGAAATTTATGCATGATGTGAGGAGATACATCTGGGATGAACCATACCTCTTCTATAGATGTTCAGATGGAGTAATAAGAAGATGTATTCCAGAAGAGGAGCAAAAGAGTGTCTTATGGCACTGTCATGGTTCAGCCTATGGTGGCCACTTTGCAGGTGAGAGAACAGCAGCTAAAGTTTTGATGAGTGGTTTTTACTGGCCCACATTGTACAAGGATGCTAGGAAGTATGTGGAAGCATGTGACAACTACCAGAGGACTGGGAACATCTCCAGGAGACATGAAATGCCTTTGAATAATATACTGGAGGTGGAGATCTTTGACGTTTGGGATATGATTTCATGGGACCTTTTCCGTCTTCCTACTCTAATAAGTATATCCTGGTGGCAGTTGATTATGTGTCAATATGGGTTGAAGCAATAGCCACACAGACCAATGATGCTCGAGTTGTGATTGCATTCCTGAAGAAGAACATCTTTGAGAGATTTGGAGTGCCAAGAGCCATAATCAGTGATGGGAGAACTCATTTTGATAATCGGTTTGTTGAGGTTGTTCTTGCAAAGTATGGAGTCAGGCACAAAATAAGTACTCCATATCACCCACAAACTTGTGGTCAGGTTGAGATTTCCAACAGGGAACTTAAAAGAATTCCAGAGAAGACTGTTGGGAATGCTAGGACTCAATGGTCCAAGAAACTTGATGACACCTTGTGGGCTTATAGGACAACATTCAAGAATCTTATAAGAATGTCTCCATTTCAGTTGTTGTTTGAGAAAGCATGTCATTTGCCTGTTGGATTGGAGCATAGAGCATTATGGGTTGTTAAGTTTTTAAACTTTGACTCCAAAGCAGCCGGTGAGAAAAGGCTACTGCAATTGGATGAATTGGATGAATTTCGTCTGTCTGCATATGAAAGTGCAAGTTTATACAAGGAAAAGACCAAGCTATGGCATGACAGGAAGATAACACCCATGGATTTCAAGGTGGGAGATCAAGTGCTACTATTCAACTCCAGGATGAAATTGTTTCCAGGGAAGTTGAAGTCCAGATGGTCTGGACCATTTGTGGTTAAGAGCATGAAGTCTTATGGAGTGGTAGAAATTTGTTCTTGGGACTCTGACTGAAGTTTTACTGTCAACGGTCAGAGGTTGAAACTTTACATTGGATGTGCTGTGGACAGGCAACTTATTTCAGTTGCCTTGTTAAAGGTAAAATAGAATAAGAACTGTCAGGCTCGTGACGTTAAATACACGCTGAGTGGGAGGCAACCCACTGTATCAGGTATGTAATATTAGTGTTCATAACATTAAAAAAAAGAGAAAGATAAAGAGCGCTGAGTGGGAGGCAACCCACTGTATCAGGTATGTAATATTAGTGTTCATAAAAAAAAAAAAAAAAATAGAAGGGGGAAAAGTTTTCGAAAATTTTAAGAAATTTTTTTTTACAAGTGTTGGGCGCTAAAACTTCCATTCTGGACGTTTTAGCGGTCTAGAGTTGCATCACAACGCAAAAACTCTGGCCCAGAGCGCTAAAACGTTCATACTTACCGTTTTAGCGTTCCCCTATGCATCAGATTGCAAGCACTCTGGCCCAGCGTGCTAAAACGTCCTTGGTGACCATTTTAGCGCGGTTCTGCACTCAACGTGTGCACATATTTCTGGTCCTGGGCGCTAAAACGTTGTGTTTTAACGTTTTAACGCTGAGTCACTTACTTTGAAATACACGGTTTTCCCTCACTTCTCCCTCACTCTCATTCTACCTCATTCATTTCCTCTCTTATTCTCTCCAACTCGCGAATTCTTCTGAATTTCATTTCTCCATTCACTCACTCTCAATCACCACAAGGTATGTATAATCATCTCTTCTCTTCCATCTTTTTATCATTTTTGTATTTATTTCATCTCATCTAGGGTTTTCTCAATCTTGATTCCATGAACTACCAAGGTGATTAATGTTTTAATTTGTACATATATGTTCATGCATTTGTGATCTTGCTGTTCTTACTAATTTTTGGGGATGAGAGGTATCCCCAAGCGTTTTACACACATGATCTTTCACACACGCACACACGGTGTTTGCCAAAATGCCTGACCCAGAAAAGCCAGGGCGCTAAAACGCTGGTCACCCCACGTTTTAGCGCTCGACCAGTTGAACACACGCATAAGGCTAGGACGCTAAAACGCTCAGTGTGACCGTTTTAGCGCCCAGGCCCTGCTACATGCATGCTTGAGGCTACTAGTTTGGCATTGTGTGGGGTGTTTAATTACATGATTTTGGATCTAATTCCATCACTGCTTTAATTTTAAATCTAGGAATTGGATCCTATGCTTTTCAATGCTATACTGACTTATTTCTTTGGATGTTCAGGATCATGTCTACCCCCCACCTAAGAAAACAGGCAAGAAGAGGTCCAGGGTGCCTCAGGCATATGAGCCTACACCACCTCCACCTACATATGATGCCAATTTCTGGAAGATTGCTTATCACGAGGCCCGTTTCAATACCAAGACCTCTTCTAGGCCATTCGTTCGGGAAAGGAAATTCATCCTGGACAAGGATGAGTACCCGGAATTCCAGTCCCAGTTGCAGAAGAGGGAATGGGTGACTTTCGGTGAGCTTCTGGTTGACAGCAGCCTGGCCATAGCATGGGAATTCTATGCTAATGCCTACAATGGTGATGAGGGTGGCTAGAGGCATTTTGTTAGTTGGGTGAGAGGCAATAAAGTAAAATATGATGCCCATACTATTCAGAAGCTTCTGAAAATCCGACACTGTGATTACATTCATAACATCAGCTGTGAGTTCAAAAAAAATTGGCAAAACATTGACATTCCCCCAAGGAGACGTGACCCTGAATTTGAGAATTGGACCAAACTGGGGGTAGCTGAGCCTGTGTTGCACACCATTGCCAAGCCAAATGAGAAGTGGTAAATGACAAAGGATAAGGTAAATCCTAAATTGCTTTGGTTAAGGCAACTGAATGGAGAGGCCAGAGTTTGGTACCATTTTGTAGTCTCCAATGTCATGCCCTCCTCCAACCAAGCAGAGGTAATTCTGATGAGGGCTGTCCTGATATACACTATCATGACAGGGAAGAAAGTGGAGCTTTCCATCCTTCTTAAGGACAACATCTATGATATGGCCCACTCTGATAGCAGTTCTGCTGCATTGGGTCACTGCTCTTTGATCCAGCTCCTGTGTCAGAAAGCTGGTGTTGATGTTACTCATAATGGGGTGCCAGTTAAATTGCACCCTACCATTGATGCCAAGCTGATTAGGGGACAGCTGAAGATTGGAGGAGAAGGACCCACAGGGATAAAACCAGGGAGGAAAGCTATGACTGATGCAGAGGCTGAGTTTGAAAGGAAGATACAATCTGGGGAGCAATGGATGGTGAACACTGAGGTTCGTCTGGGATTTTTACGCCGCCGTCTCAAGTTCATGTAGACGAGCCAGAGTTCATTTCAGACCCAGACGATTAAGATGTTGACCGATATCTGTGAAGCCCAGGGTTTAGAGTCAGCTGTATTTTTCAGCCTGCAGAGTACCCTCATTCTGAGGAGGAGGATGAATTTGAGGCCGCTGCCACAACATACTTTGAGGAGCGTGCTGATAGGTATGAGGCTGCCATGGCTGCAGGTACTTCGGCTGCTGCTTCTCAGCCTACTGAGGGAGAGACTGCTGATGCTCCTACTGCTGCCCAGACTGCTGATGATGCCACTACTGCTGCTGGTGTTTCTGCTATGGATGAGGATCAGGCTGCTAATGATGAGTACACTCTGAAAGTAGAATTGGCCTTGAAGGCCGAAACATGCGTGAGGGAAAAACAAAAAATTTTCGCAAGCGAAACACACATGCATATCAAGATACATACTTTAAGACGTATGTCATACCTTGTTCGTGAAAACTCAAGATGATCAAGGTAGGTCTGAAGGGTTCAGACCCTCTAACGTTGATCCACACCACCCGCGTCTAGATACAGGAACTCCTTCCAGTAAGGCCGCCGATTGATCACCACAATAAGGCTTGCTATGCGCTCAGTGTGTGATGCAGGAGGCTAGGTAAAAAGTGTTTAGAAGAGTGAAGTGTTCTAAGAGAAAACCTCATAAGGGGGCGCATAGATGAGTAGAGAAAGGCTTGGCTTTTCACAAAAACCCAAGGAGGAACTAACAACTCATTAAGTACACAAGAGGAGCCTTTTAAGTTAAAAAAAAAATCAGATTTTTCTCCCAAAAATCTGATCAAAAGTGGCAACCTTGGGGAGAGAATAAGTGGAGTTGTTGCATTTCAAAAATTGCCAACAACATCCCAGAATATTCTCATGAGACTAAGTTCAAAACCTAGTCAGAAATCTGATCATGAATCATCATATAATCAGCTATATGGTGCGCCCCATATAGCCTAAAAGGTGACCAGATACATTTGAGTTAGTTGCATTTCAAACTTAAATCAACTCACTCAAATATTCTCCCAACAGACCATATCTTCTGGAGCTGATTTTGATGATCAAATCTAGCCAAAATCAGTACCCCATTATCCTTGGATTATGTCCAAAAGATCTCCTCTTGATATGTTCCAACAAGATCTCATCTTATCCTTTTGTTATGAAACAACTTTTCATAGCCAATTCAAATTCGAATTTCAAACATTTGAATTCAAACTTTCAAACACTTAAATTTTAAATTCAAATTCAAATTCTACATTCAAATTCAAATTTCAAAATTCAAAATTCAAATTTCAAAATTCAAATTCAAAATTCAAATTTCAAAATTCAAAATTCAAAATTCAAAATTCAAATTTCAAATTCAAAACTCAAAATTCCAATTTCAAAATTCAAATTCAAAATTCAAAATTCAAAATTCAAAATTCAAAATTCAAATTTCAAATTCAAAATTTAAACATTTGATAATTAATTTAACTAATTAAATTAATTAGTAATGTCTTGGACTATCCAAGCCCATTACTTTGATCCATGCGCCCTCCACCCTATCTGTGGAGTTCCAAACTACTTCTTGGGCTAATAACAATTGTTAGGCCCAATACCTTTAATGCTAGAGCATCTAGACAATCAGGTGTTAGTGTGTGACCCATTAAGTCCAACATAGCCACTGACATAAATGGGTTTGGGCCCAATAAGCCCACAACCCATCTAATGACAACACAGAGCACTAGCAATGCTTTGTTGCCCCAGAACTAGTTAGATTAATGACTTGATCATCCTATTACACATATTTGGTTGCCGTAAATATTTCCTTTCTTCTCGGTTACCTTCCCATGAAACCTAGGGTAAGGATGCGTATCAACCCCTGCGGTTTAGGGTAAGCTTTATTCGAAATAGGGAATCTTCAATTTACAGACTCTAAAGGCAGATCATCTAATGATCTCTTTTACTGTAAATGTCATCCCGATTTCTCCGGTTTACAGATAACCTAATCTCTCACAGAGATTTGACGAATTCCTTCAGCTTATCACCCTAGCCTTGTGTTCTTTCAGGACAAGCCCAACAGTATACCTATGAGTCTCCATGTTTCAGGCAGACGAGGTGCACAATCAAAGCATGCCTTCTAGAACACAGTCTAGGTAATAACTTCTTGTCTTAGGAAAGACACACCCAAATATAAAAAGACTACTCTAATGATACTCTCTGTGAGAGTTCTTCATAGAGTCTCTTTGTGGGTCTGTTCAGTGCGAGCTATACTCTTATAGGTCCACCCACGACTTTAGCTAAGACATCTTTATATCTGTAGCTCATGAGGTCTTTACCTTGCATCCAAATACAAGTGGATAAGTCGTGCTAGTCTTACCCGAGATCACTGATCCCCATTCTCAGTGTCTCTAGACTAGGAACATAAAATTAGGAATAAACATGCAGTATCCTTGAATCCTCATGATCGTGATCTAATCACAGATACTCAAGAGATACCTATTTTATTCCAAGGGGTTTATCCAGTTACTCATATAAATATTAATAGATATATTGAGACAAAATATGAAACAGGATAAATAGTGCTTTTATTTGCGACAATATAAAAGGTCTACATATGTTCTAATCTAATCAAAAGATTGTCTCTAGGACATCCATATACTAACAAGCTCCCACTTGGCCTAGAGCCAATCAGACCTAAGTCGTATACCCAAAGCCTCATAATGACTATCATGTTTTCTCTGAGAAACAACCTTTGTCAGAGAATCGGCCAGGTTATCATCTGTGGGAACATAATCCATCTTTACATCCATCCTATCACTGATTTCTCTAATCAGGTGATATCTGCGGAGCACGTGCTTAGATCTTTGATGAGACCTAGGTTCCTTTGACTGTGCAATGGCTCCAGTGTTGTCGCACAACAACTGTATGAGCTCATCCACGCTTGGAACCACCCTAAGTTCAGATATGAACTTCTTGATCCACACGGCCTCCTTAGCCGCTTCTGAAGCAGCTATATATTCAGCTTCTGTCGTTGAATCTGCTGTTGTCTCCTGCTTGGAACTCTTCCAAGATACTGCCCCACCATTTAAGGTGAATACGAACCCTGACTGTGACTTGCAGTCATCTTTGTCACTCTGAAAGCTGGCATCAGTGAACCCTTTTACTGTTAGCTCATCAACCCCACCATAGACCAGAAACACATCCTTAGTTCTTCTTAAGTACTTAAGGATGGTTTTGATTGCCGTCCAGTGACCCTCTCCAGGGTCCGACTGGTATCTGCTCGTAATGCTTAAAGTTTATAAGACATATGGTCTCGTACATATCATGGCATACATGATGGATCCAATAGCCGAAGCGTATGGAATTCCACTCATGCGATCCTTCTCAGCCTGTGACTTAGGACACATGGCCTTTGAAAGATGTACCCCATGACTGACAGGAAGAAAACCCTTTTTCGACCCTTCCATGCTAAACCTCTTTAGCATCTTGTCAATATACGTGGATTGAGATAAACCCAGCAGCCTGTTTGATCTATCTCTATAGATTTTTATACCAAGTATAAAGGCCGCCTCTCCCAAATCCTTCATGGTGAAGCTTTTTGAAAGCCACTCTTTCGTTGTTTGTAATGTGGGGATGTCATTTCCTATTAACAATATGTCATCTACATAAAGTACTAAGAAGACAACATTACTCCCACTAACCTTCTTGTAAACACAAGGTTCATCCTCATTCTTGATAAAATCGTTACTCTTAACGACTTCATCAAAACGAATATTCCAACTCCTTGATGCTTGCTTTAGCCCATATATCGACCTTTGAAGTTTGCATACCATATGCTCCTTATCTTTGATTTCAAAGCCTTCAGGTTGTGTCATGTACACATCCTCCTTCAAGAACCCATTCAAGAAGGCGGTTTTGACATCCATTTGCCAAATTTCATAGTCGTGATATGCCGCTATTGCAAGCATGATCCTAATAGATTTGATCATGGCAACAGGTGAGAAAGTCTCATCATAGTCAACTCCTTGTCTTTGACGATACCCTTTCGCAACCAACCTAGCTTGTAGGTCTGAACGTTGCCATCTGCATCAGTCTTTCTTTTAAAGACCCATTTGTTACCAATAGGAACTATTCCTTGCGGTTTAGGAACCAAGGTCCATACCTTGTTTTGATACATCGAATCCATTTCAGATTCCATGGCTTCAAGCCATCTAGAAGAGTCAACATCCTTGACTGCCTCTTCGTAGTTACTTGGTTCATCATCCTCGACGGTTTGCTGATTCTCAATCACAAACCCATACCTCTCAGGTGGACGGATGCCCCTCGTTGACCTACGGAGTTGTGTGTTTACTTCTCCATTGGAGAACGTCGCCTGCGGAGCAGACTTGGGTTCCTCAATCTGTTCATGTGGTTCTTGAACTTCTTCAAGATCAATCTTACTCCCACTGGCTCCTTGAGAGATCAAATCCTTCTCAAGGAACTCAACATTCTTTGACACAAACACTTTGTTTTCATCCATGGAGTAAAAGTAGTATCCCTTAGTATCTTTGGGATACCCCACAAATAGACATTTAGTACTCTTAGCACTATGCTTGTCTGATGCCAACGCTTTGACATAAGCTGGCGATCCCCATACCCTGAGGTAACTCAGGTTGGGTCTCTTACGATTCCATATCTGATATGGTGTGGTCTGAACAGATTTAGACGGTACCCTATTTAGAAGGTATGCCGCTGTGTCTAGGGCATATCTCCAAAATGATTTTGGAAGTTGAGTCTCACTCATCATAGACCTGACCATGTCTAACAAGGTCCTGTTTCTCCTTTCGGAGACACCATTTTGGTGTGGTGTGTAGGGTGCAGTAAACTGCGAGAGAATTCCATTTTCTCTCAGATAATCCTGAAACTCATGGCTCAGATATTCACCACCACGATCTGATCGTAATGTCTTAATCATCTTGCCACGCTATTTCTCTACTTCATTCTTAAACTCCTTGAACTTTTCAAAGGCTTCGAATTTATATCTCATTAGGTACACGTACCCAAATCTTGATTTGTCATCAGTAAAGGTAATGAAATAGGAGTATCCTCCTCTAGCCTCTATAGACATTGGCCCACAAACATCAGTGTGAATGAGTTCTAATAACTCACTAGCCCTATGACTCTCAAGCCCCTTGGGCTTGTGACAAGTCATTTTCCCAGCTAGACAAGATTCACATTGTCCATAGGATTTCGAATCCATGGAATCTAGGTATCCATCTGCATGCATCCTAGACAATCTTGTTTCGTTTATGTGCCCTAGTCTACAATGCCAAAGATAAGATTGATTATCTATCCTAGGTCGTTTCACAGCTACATTGAGCACTTCAGTTCCCATTTCCAGAACATACAATCCATTTATTAATGAAGCAGTACCATAAACATTATAATTCAAAATGATAGAAAATATACCATTCTTAATACTAAAAGTAAAACCATCTTGTTCTAAACAAGAAATAGAAATAATGTTTCTAGAAATGTTCGGAACATAAAGACAATTATTCAAATGCAATAAAAGGCCCGTAGGAAAAATAAGGTCGGCATCTCCAACAGAATGAGCAGCAACCCTTGCTTCATTGCCAACGCGAAGATCCACCTCGTTTCTCTCCAATCTCCTTGGGCTCCTAAGCACCTGCAACATATTGCATATATGAGAACCACAACCGGTATCCAATACCCATGAAGTCGGATTAGCACAAGAATAATTCATCTCAATCATGAAAGTACCTGAGGCAGAAGCATCACCATGCTTCTTGTCCTTCACACTCTTCAGGTAGTCTGGACAATTCCTCTTCCAATGGCCTTTCTTGCCACAATGGAAGCACTCAGCATCGCCTTTGTCCTTTGATGCTTTCTTACCCTTCTTGTTGCCCTTCTTCTTCTTGGATTTTCCTTTGGTCTTAAGGGAGTCACCTTTTGCAGGCTCTTTACCCTTACCCTTACCCTTGGCCTTGCTAGGCCCACCAATCAGAAGAGCTTGTGTCCTATCCTTCTTGATAGACACTTCAGCAGTTGTTAACATACTTAACAATTCAGGCAAGCTCACAAGCATCCCATGCATGTTATAATTCATTATGAATTGACTGAAGGAAGGTGGAAGTGAGGCCATGACTAAGTCATTACTCAGTTCGGCATCCATCAAGAAGCCTAGATTTCCTAGCTTCTCAATCAGCCCGATTATCTTAAGAACATGACTGCTAACAGACATGTTCTCAGACATCCTGCAAGAGAACAGTTCTCTAGAGGCCTCATACCTCTCATGCCTGCCTTTAACGTCATACAACTCCTTGAGATGTAAGACAATAGAGGGAGCATCCATATGCTCATGCTGCTTTTGCAGTTCAGGCGACATGGATGCCAACATGATGCATACTGCCATCGTATCGTCATCCATGTGTTGTTTGTGGGCCTTGAAATCATATTCCGCGAACCCATCTTCCCCTTCCCTAGGAGCTACGGGTAATGCACCATCAAGAACGTAGGCAATCTTTTCGGCCCTAAGAACAATTCTCAAGTTCCGATACCAGTCCATAAAGTTTGAACCGGTCAGTTTATTCGTATCAAGTATTGAGCGCAGTGACAGTGGATTAGTCATACTAAAAACTGAAAAAAATGTAAAGAAAGATTAATTAATATATTGTCGTATTACAATTTATTAAAGACTTTAAATAAATTTCCCCTCCCACTATTTCATCTAAGTCAATGACCCTTACCATTTGACTTAGGGTTAATCTACTTTTAGATTTTACCTTAGTGAGATTAAGAGTGCGATTATTTATTTTAACCCTCGTCTGAGACCGCAAGATTAATTTAAATAATGGGTTGATCCTAATCAACAGTATCTCATACTCTCTCTTAACATTAGGTTGACAACTCCTTGTCACTTAGTGGTGCATCTCATGCAACCAACCTAGCATTATTACCCTAAGCCCATAAGCCCGTCA